>NW_016827514.1:330862-343238 GCF_001698545.2 Rhinopithecus bieti
TTTTTTTTAAAAGTTATCCTGAGAATTAAATTGACAGGAGACAGATCAACAGAAAAAAAAGCATACACATTTACTTAATACATAGCATGGGAATCTTTAATAAAGAAACGGAGGCCCAAGGAGTTGAACACTTACCTACTGAATTGGACAAAGAATAGTAATTTGCGAAAAGGCAACTAAATTATTTGGGGAGGCAAGAAGAAAATAATTAGTTTAATAAAATCTGTACAGAATCCTCTCAGCCTCACTTGCCCCTCCTTGATGATAAGAGTGTTGTTTTCTTTCTAGTATAGGGAGGATATCCTTCACACGGGAATTTCTTCTCCTGCCTTTAAGAAACAGCAGGAAGGTCAGAGCAATCTTGTGACTGCTGCTTTTCAAGTCCCTTTAACTCAAAATAATGAGTCTATATGTCAAAGTGGCAATATTTGGGGGTGGCATATTCTTAACTCCTTTAAAACAAACCTAAGTGGATTGAAAATAGCAATAGCTTTGGGAACATTTTATTAATGTAACTATTTACAATAAAATTCTTAATTAAGAAAAGAAAACCATGAAGTAAATACCCTGGGAAACAAAACCCTAAAGCAAGATCTGTCTGGATCTAAGGATTCAGAGACACATCAGGAACACCAAATTCCAGGCCATCCCTCCCTGGTGTGATGTTTAGTTTGTGTCAGAAGTAAGATTTGGTTCAGACTCGCACTGACCTCTCAGTGATACTCCAGGGCAAGGGGTTATCAATTCTAGCTCCTACATAGAATCCCCTGGAGCTTTCCAAAAAATCCTGACGTTCAGAACTTACTTTTGACCCATTAAATTGTGGTCTCTGGGAATAAGGCACAGGCATTGGAACTTTTTAAATGCTCTCCGAGTGATCCTAATGGGCCTCCACTGTTTAGAAGAAGAGTTCCCTAACTGTGTTCTATGGAACTCTAGGGTGATTCCTGTAGAAGTGAGGCTGCATGTTAAGGCTGCCACTCCTCCAGACCCTCCATCCAAATTCTTCCCCTAGTTACCTCTTATGTTATGTCTTTTACATGCTTCAAATAAATAAAAATCCATTTGGAAAAAAAAGTGGAAAACACTAGAGAGATATAAAAGTGGAACAGTTTTGATTGAAACAAAGTCCATCTCACCTTTAGTTGGGACAACAAATTTGTCTGTAGGGAAAGAGGTAGGGAAGGAGGCTGTGTTTTTGAGGACATCTCTCAGAAGAAGATGGAAATTGACCAGTTTGTAAGCATATATTTCTTTAATTGCTTGACTTCATGCATAGGGTCGGTGAAACCCATTCACAGTTAGCCAACTGTTTAAGGAAGTAACCCTTCTTAAAACACTGATTACTATCCCTCATGCTTCCTCCGTGACACAAATACCAATGAAACTCCTGGGAGAAATAATTGTGTTCTGTTGAAACTATCAGAAATTATTATGATTGCAGAAGCACATGTCTTTATGATAAAATATAGGCACAGAATGTTTTTACAATGCAACTAGTCACCATTTTATAGGTTATAAACTGCCAAAGAATGCATATATCTTAAGGTACCGTTCTTAAGCAAAGTTACTCAATATCATGAGTTCTTATTTTGCTGACTTAATCCTATTTCTTGAAACGACCCAGTGAATGTGATTAGGTGAAGTAATTAATTCATTTTCCCATCTTAATCTCAGTTTTCATTGCAATTTAAAACTTGTGAAGATTTCTCTCTGGAATTGGTGTAGCCGTAGGTTCAGGAAACCTGAAATTATAAAAAGATAGCTGGGCCGGGCGCGGTGGCTCAAGCCTGTAATCCCAGCACTTTGGGAGGCCGAGACGGGCGGATCACGAGGTCAGGAGATCGAGACCATCCTGGCTAACACAGTGAAACCCCGTCTCTACTAAAAAATACAAAAAACTAGCCGGGCGAGGTGGCGGGCACCTGTAGTCCCAGCTACTCGGGAGGTTGAGGCAGGAGAATGGCGTAAACCCGGGAGGCGGAGCTTGTAGTGAGCTGAGATCCGGCCACTGCACTCCAGCCTGGGCGTCAGAGCGAGACTCCGTCTCAAAATAAATAAATAAATAAATAAATAAATGAATGAATGAATGAATGAATGAATGAATGAATGAATAAAAGAGGAAGGCATCTAGTCTAGTGGATAATGTTAACTGGGAATGTTCCTGTGTAGGTTTCCTGGCTCTGATATTGCACCACAGCTATGGAAAATCACAGCATGGCCAGAAGCCAAAGGACACAAAACTTTACTATTTTTGCAACTTCCTAGGAGTCTGTATTGCAAAATTTTAGCTTTGTAAAAGTAAATGCCAAAAGATATATATATGCAATAAATGTGATCTATACATTAAAAAGTTGTGGGAGTTTGGAGAAGGGAGAGCCCCTTGTAGGGGTGAGGTCAGGGAGGGCTCCATAGAGGAAGTAGGACATGACTGTAACGTGGAAGGAGGAATGAAATCCAGCTCGAAGAACTGGAGGTAATTTTCAGAATGGCAAAACAGTGCCAGCCAGTCATACCTGGAAAAGGAAAACTGTGTTCTCAGACCACAAAATAGGGAATGGGGGAGGTGGAGAAACATACAAGGTATTTTTGAATGCTGGAGTAGATTGTCTGGGTAAAGAAGGAGTTAGTGGGTAACTGAAAACATAGGTTGCAGCAAGATTATAAAACGTCTTAACTTTTAAGATGTGAAAATTGAGCTTAATCTGTAAATAGCAGGAAGACATTGTAAATTGCAAGTGAGAGGATATCGTACTGGAAGTCGCATGTAAGGAAGTTGAGTCTGGCAGAGCCCTAGGATAGACTGGAGTGGGGACGAAAAGGAAGACAAATGAGCGATGAGTTATAATGCCATTTCACAGCCCAGCACAGGCATCCTGATTATGGCTTGCACTAAGCTGATGGTCACAGGCCTAGAGGGGACAAGTCTAATTTAAATGATGCTGTGAACCTTGACCAGAAAGGACCAGGCCACTGATTGCCTTGGGGACCTGGAATCCATCCAAGGAGGAGCCTAGGACAGGAATAGGGACAGGGAGAAAGCTTGAAAAGAAAGGTGTCACATTTCATCTGTCTCATGTTGATTGTAAGGGGATGGTGTGCCTTCCAAATGACATCTCTGGAGGTCAGCCATCTCTGGCTGACCTCCAGAGATGGGAGATGGCAGCTCAGGAGAGAGTGGTCAGGGCTTTATAAGAAATAATCAAGACAGCCCAAGCAGGTCGGATCAGCAAGGGTGAGAGTGGAAAAGAGAGCAGAAGAGGAAGAACAGAAATGTAGGTGCCCTGTATGTGCAGGCACCGCCATACAATGCCTATGAAATGAGTAGTTTCTCACTTCATCCAGTCTTCTTCTTGGCATTCTGTTCAAAGCCTGGCATTATACTGGGCAGGTCCAGGGTTGGCCACACACCATGCATAACCTTCTCACTCATCCTCCCCCACTGCTTCCTTAACAACTTCCTGTCACTCACTGTCGTCAAGGCAGAAGCATGTGCACTTCACTTCATCAACCATGGCAACCAGCTCTGAGAGTCCCTGGTGGAAGACAATGAGGGAAGAATCACTCATTGTCCTTGTGGCTACAGGCAACCTCTCTGAGCCCACAGAACCTCGCCCCTACAATTAATCCTGAATGCGAGTTCTCAAAATAGTGCCCCCTCATTTAGCTGTCAGCTGTCTTGCTCTTAGAGCTTCTGAAAAAAATCACAATAGCTCAGACCTTATCTTTGGGAAGCTGTTTGTTTTGAGGGCTTTTTCCTTTGTTACATGCTTCCTATTGCCAGCAAAAATTTCTTAATCTCCCTAGAGGATGAGGTTGGCCTGTTTTAGATTTTTAAATGAGAGGTTGAGAGGAGGGAGGAGTGGGGCCGTGAAAGCCGCAACTGCCTCTCCATGTTTCTGCCTCGCAACCCAAGGGGATTTTGTGTAGGGCTAAACGGAAGCCCCTACAGAGAACAGTTATGTCAGGAGATTTTTCTGCATGTTCTCGTCATGCTCAAAATGTTCCTTCACACATAAATCGGAGAGGACATGTTACTTTTTTCCCCAGCTGTTTCCTGGTGAGTAAGAATTCCTGACCATGGGAGAATGTGAGAGCATGCGGTACTCCAAGATCCTCGGGGAAAACAGTGAAAGCAACAGCTCAGTGAGCCATTCTCCATGCTCAACCGAAGACCCTTGAGATTCACTGCCATTTTCTGTGACAATGGGACTGTGGCCTGGTTTAGCCCAGAAATGTAGCCTCTGAAAGACTTCAGTCTATGCTGAAAGACATTTCAATGCACATTTTTCAGGAGGAATTGCTACTCAATTTTTTTTTTTTTTTGAAACAGAATTTTGCTCTTGTTGCCCAGGCTGGAGTGCAATGGTGCAATCTTAGCTCACTGCAATGTTTGCCTCCTGGGTTCCAGCTATTCTCATGCCTCAGCCTCACAAGTAGCTGGGATTACAAGCATCCGCCACCACACCCACCTATTTTTTTTTGTATTTTTAGTAGAGATGGGGTTTCACCATGTTGTCCAGGCTGGTCTTGAACTCCTGACCTCAGGTGATCCACCCACCTCAGCCTCTCAAAGTGCTGGGATTACAGGTATGAGCCACCACACCTGGCCTGTGCTGCTCAAATTTGAACCAGGAATATTTGTTGATGGGAACATACACTAAATCTATTACTTCATCAATTCCATTTTTATTCCATTTATAATGTATCATAGGTATTATTAGGAATTAACTTGTGTCTCCCCCTAAAATTCGCATGTTGGAGCCCCAACTCCCGACGTGACTATATTTGAAGATAGAGCCTTAAAGAGGTGATTAGGGTAACATTAGGTCCTAAGGGAAGTGCTCACCTAATCTGACTGGGGTCCTTCTAAGAAGAGGTTAGCATGCAGCCACACACAACGGCAGAGTAACCGTGTGGGGGCCCAGGGTGAAGATGGTTATCTGCAAGCCAAGGAGAGAGGCCTCAGGAGGAACCAACCCTGTCAACAATGTGGTCTTGGACTTCCAGCCTCCAGGACTGTGAGATAATAAAGTCCTATTATTGAGGCCAGCCAATCTGTGGTAATTTATTATGGCAGGCCTAGCAAATGAACACAGGTGTCTTTCTGAGACTTTACATATAGTTTTCAGTGTTTTAGGGGCTGAATAATATTCCACTTATAGATGTGTGATTACTTTTTAAGTAACTGTGAACATTTATGTTGTACCTAAAGGCCCCTATAATCAATAAGGTTGCAATGAACCATCCTTATACATAAACCATGCACATTTATCTAATTAATTTCCTAGGATAAAATACAACAAAAGGAATTACAGAGTCAAAAGATCTGCTCGTGCAACATATTTTTACACCTGGCCAAACTGGCTTCCCAGAAGACTGTACCACCTGACATTTCCATTGCAAGACTGGAGTACCAACACCCCAGTCCCCACCTCCTACCAAACTGGACCCTTTCAGTCATCTGCTCTGCAATGGCAAGCAAATTTCACAGAAATTAAAGAAAGAAGTTGAATATCTTGGTATTTTAATATTGAAATTTCCATTTGTTTAATGAATTCTCTATCCTTTTCACTTTTCTGGGATTGTTTTAGCATTTATAAATTTATGTTATTGCATAATAATACTTTTTTTACTATAGTTACAATTTTTTTTGTTTGACATTTTTAAAATTTGTTTTATTATTGATTTATTTGTTTGCATGTTTATTGCCATACAGAATCTTTAACAGGATGCGTTGTCAAATCTGCTAAGCATTATCTTTATGGTTTCTATCATGGGGTATCATGCATGCAACGTCTTTCTTTCCTTGAAATGGAAAAGAAATAACCTAAATTTTCTTTAATTGTTTTTGTTTTTGTTTTGTTTTGATACAAAGTCTTGTTCTGCTGCCCAGGCTGGAATGCAGTGGCATGAACAGAGTTCACTGCAGCCTCGACCTGTTGGACCTGAGGGGTCCTCCCACCTTAGTCCCCCAGCTAGCTGGGACTGCAGTCATGTGCTACCATGCCCAGCTTTTTTTTTTTTTTTTTTTTTTTGCTTTTTTTTTTTTTGGTAGAGACAGTATCTTACTGTGTTGCCCAGGCTTCTTTTGAACTTTTATTTATTTTATTTTATTTTTTTTTTTTTTTTGCGCAAATCTCAGGGGAAAAGCAAGGGTTAGAGATGTTTGCTACTACATTATTGGGATTTTTAAAAAATAAATGCAGAGTTTTAACTTACTTGACATAACACATCTGAATAGCTATGTGGAAATGGCCCAGGAAATATGGCTGATGCTGGAGGCACCCATTCCTCTCACTGGGTCCCAATGTGTGCCCTCCTCCACCACCTACCCAGCTGTACCATTGTCCCTCAGGAACATGTGGAATGTGCAGCCTCTGGAGTCCCCCCTAGACCTACTGAGTCAGCCCCACAGGTTGGGCCTACCCCTATGTGCTAACATGCCCTCCAAAGGATGCTCACAGCCTCTGCTTGGCTACCCAGAGCTGCCTCCCTGACCCCTGGCCTCAGGTGCTTTTCCCCAGCAGTTTCCAGTGGATTCATCCTCACATCCTGTTCTTGTCATTAGGGACACACCTACTGGGATGTAGGCATTCTGGTGACAGCTCATTTGCTATTCACACAGGCACACACAGACTCACATGGGTGTTCAAAGCTCTCTTTACCTAGATGCACTGACATTACTATCCTTAGAACTGCGTGGAGTTCAGAGAGATATAGTTAGAGCACAGGTTACACATCGTGTCAGATTTCACAATTCCCTCTGCTTTGCGCATCCCAGGCTGTCTGAGAGGAAGCAGGTGCTGCTGCCACTGCCAAAAAGCCCCTGTGGGTGAGATAGTTCCATGTCAAATATAAAAGGCCAAATGAGGTAAAACCTCCAATACCTATTGCATAAATCCTCCCTAAATGGGATGGAGAGAACAAAACAATTTTTCTTCAGGAGAAACTATCGATGATGCTTTTAAACATTATTTACTATCCTTGAATATT
This sequence comes from Rhinopithecus bieti, assembly GCF_001698545.2. Taxonomy (NCBI): domain Eukaryota; kingdom Metazoa; phylum Chordata; class Mammalia; order Primates; family Cercopithecidae; genus Rhinopithecus; species Rhinopithecus bieti. The sequence goes on from NW_016827514.1 coordinate 337,859, forward strand.
TTGAAACATGCTTAAATATCATATATGCCTGTTTTATATGTGCATGGGGGAAATACATGATATAATATTCACCCAGGCAAAGAATTGGGGATATTATCAAGGTGATATTTTTAATACTTCAACAGATCATTTTTTGTGGCTCTTTAGCCCGGGACCTTGTGCTGTGAGAGGCACAAGTTTCTGTGTTCAAGAGAACACTTTTTTTTTTTTTTTTTTTTTTTTTTTTCCTGAGACAGAGTCTTGCTCTGTCACCCAAGCTGGAGTGCAATAGTGCAATCTCAGCTCACTGCAACCTCCACCTCCCGGGTTCAAGCTATTTCCCTGCCTCAGCCTCCCGAGTAGCTGGGATTACAGGCTACCGTCACCACGCCCAGCTAATTTTTGTATTTTTAGTAGAGACGGGGTTTTGCCATGGTGGCCAGGCTGGTCTCGAACTCCTGACCTCAGATGATCTGCCTACCTTGGCCTCCCAAAGTGCTGGGATTACAGGCATGAGCCACCGCACCCGGCCCAAGAGTACACTTACTTGCATGAAGGAGCAGTGAGTGAAACCTGCTAAAGCCCCGGCATGCACTGCCTGGCGGCACTCATCTTCCTTGCAGCTGAATCTTCCTAGCAGGTTTCTGCTTCATTTAGAGCCGTCAATACCTCAATTAGTGTCTGTTCGTCTCCCCTGGGAGGGACCGTTACACATGTCGCTTCACGAGCCTCTGAACTCTAAAACCCCCCTGAGAGCTTCTGGGTCATAAAATACCTCCTGATTAACAGTGCTGTTTGCCAACAATTCCTTGCTCCTTCCATTTCCCCCTTTTTAAAGATGTATCAACCGACATAAACAGAAGATACAGAAGGGGTGCAGCCTGCCAACAGTTACATGGAATGTATTCCTGCAAATGTGCCATGCATCTGTTTACCCACTTCACTCCTGGATGCAGGGCTCATAAACCCACATCACAAAGCAGGAAAAAGCACTGGTTTTAGTTGCATGTGTGAGTGTGTGTGCGCACGTGCAGACACACTTGCTTGTGTTGGCATTTACTCGAAAGCTAGGACATGACCTCCGTCTCTTAATATCGTTAAAATACTACAATTCAGTTACACGAGAAGAATCTTGCGCCCACTTTGAGTTAGGAAAGTAAAGGCACCGGTTCTGGCTTCCACAGGCCGGGTGTATCCCTTGTTCTTTCAGAAGAGGTGCTTTTCTGTCTGCAAAACCACTGGTGTTATTTTGTATCTCCATAGCCTCTCTAAGTCAGTTGTCCCCTCCACAAACCTATAAAATAGGCCAAGGTTATAGAGACCATCTGAGAATTTTAAGGTTTTCCTTTAATAAGAAAGAAATGTATAGTTGTATATTTATTTTCTAATGATCGTAATAAAAAATGCATCATCTTGGCTTTCACATAAAATTTGGGAGAAAGGTTTTGAGATAGTTAAAAGGCTTTAGGGGCCTTTGCCCTCTATCCCTCCAGCAGACATCCAGGCAGGTATGAACATAAACACACATACACATACACATCCACGCAAACATGTGCACATAGGCACACACAAAAGAATGGATGTACATGCATACAATTGCACATGTGCTCAGGCACATGTGTGGGTACGTGTGTGCACACATGTGCACATATATGGGCCCTACAATTAATCTGTAGCAAAAATCTCTTTGAAAACACCGCTGGAAACCCTATTCTTGGAAAGTAAGCAGACCATCACCCCATTCTCTTCAAAACAAGTTAACAAAAGGTAGCACTTAAAACACCCCTGTTTTCCTTTTATCTTTTACCTATGTTGTTAATATTCTAGGTGATATGATGGACACAGCCATTATATTATTTATCAAATTCATTAATATCTCATTTAAAACCTACACAAGTGAAATTTACTTTTAAACATGTTTTATTTATTGTTCAGCCTTTATAAAAACCACACTAAATATTTAACATTTTTAAATCAGCATGATCCCATCATCTTAACACTTTTTTTCTTACAATCCTTGCCTATACATATATATGAAAAGCTCTTTAGCCATGGAGGAATGTACAATGTAATTAGAAAATCAAGTCATGAATACAAATATTAGCTAGAAAAAAAAACTCACCTTATAAGTACTTTATAGTCTACAAAGGTCTTTGCGTGTATTGAATTGTGTTGCTTCTCTCTATTGAGGCGGGCATCACCATTGCACCCATTTGATAAAAGATTCAGAACATAAATACCCACCTAATTTTATAGCTTATCAATTGGCAGAGCCAAAAAACCTCAGAGTCAGCTCTGCTGATTCCAGAGGCTGAGCTGCTTCTGCAATATGCACACAGGGTACTAGAAAACAAGGCTCTGGGTGACGGGTGGGGGAGGGATGTCACAAAGAACAGGTGTAAAGCAGTCCCCAGGTGGGGGATGATTCAGACAGATTGTGTGGTCCCAGAATGTGCATTTATAGCATGTTCCCAGATGATGCTGGTTCAGGGCTGTATAATAACTCTGTATAAAATGAAAGAAACAACAGGCACTATACATATATGGTAGATATGCAAACATAAGATGGAAGGAAAGAAGCAAGACAAATGAATGCAGAAAGGTTGATGCTATTTTACATACAGTTCAAAAGCAGCCAAGGATATACCAAGTTGTTCATGCATCCATACACAGGTGGGAAACAGATAGGCTGCGTGGGTTAAAATTCTGACTCCACTCCTCTCTACCTGTGTGACCTTGAACAAGTCATTCAGCCTCTCTGTGCCTCAATTTTTATACTCATAATTACAACACCTCCTTCCTAGGATTGCTGTAGATATTAAAAGCTAATACATTTCTCAGCATAGAGCTTAATGCATATTAGCTGTGATTATCATCCTCATTACTACACCAGATGTTTTTTAAAGGACATTTAAAAATCCTTGATACTAGCATAGTCAAATGAAAAAGGAATGCAAAAAATGATATAACCCAGATAACCAAATAAAATAAATATATGGGCATTTTATGCAAGCCAGTGGGATCATACCACTAATGCTCGAATGAAGAGGGCACAGTGGAAAATGAATATTGACACAAATGAAGATCACATGGTCAGAGTGGCTTCAAGGAAAAGGTGAAACTTTGGAAATATGGTGGAGATTATAAAGTTGAAGGAAGGATCAAAATCCAGGACATTGGCCCACTTTGGACAAGAATCTTCAGGTGGAGGAGATCCCTGGGATACCCTAAAGAGCTATTAGCTTTTAATTTCTACAGCAACCCTAGGAGTGGGTGCTGTAATTACGGGTACAGAAATTGAGGAACAGAGAGGCCGAAGGACTTGTTCAAGGAGATAACCAGCCCAGCTTCCAGGAGACACAGCACACTAAACTGCTAGGAGCCACAGGCAGTGTGCTGTGCAGTGGGTGATGGAGACAAGACATGGTAGAATTCACCACCCCATTGAGTGCTAATGGGGATGAGGTTTTATCTTCTCTGTTTCTCCATGAAAAACAGCAGTACATAAAGCAACTGCTCAAAAGTGAGAACATGGCTTCAGACATGAAGACTTTGTGTCTGTCCCCAAACCACGTGGAAACTGCTGGTTCTGTTCCTATGGAAACTGCTTGCCTTCCGGGAAATAAGAGTGAAGGGTGGCGGGGGTGGAATCCACCCCCAAGCTCCCACACAGGGTTGTTGGCAGGCTATTGACCCAAGACTTGTCCTTCTCATGGTCCTCTCCCTGGGCCACACGGGTATCCTGGTGATATCATGGCAGGCTTCCCTGGAGCAAGTGATCAGACAGAAAGAGAGAGAACTGGTGCCCCCAAGTAGAAGGTAGAAGTCACAGTCCTTTTATAATCTGGTCTCAGGGTGATAAAATGTGGAGAGTTTGAATTCCAGGAGGTGAGATTGCCACAGGTCACCTTAAAAACTGGCTAACCCATGGCTCATAATATATTTTTGCTGCAATTAATATCCTGGACAGCACCTACCCAAATTTTCAAGATGACATTATCTATTTTCTTCCTTGTTCCATTTACTTTTTTTACTATCATCAATGGCAGGAAATCAAAATCTATTTACTATTTTCGTTTTTCTGCATAATTATTAAGAAGTTTCCTGCCGGGCACAATGGCTCATGCCTGTAATCCCAGCAATTTGGGAGGCCAATGTGGACGGATCACCTGAGGTTGGCAGTTTGAGACCAGCCTAACCAACATGGAGAAACCCCATCTCTACTAAAAATACAAAATTAGCTGGGCATGGTGGTGCATGCCTGTAATCCCAGTTACTTGGGAGGCTGAGGCAGGAGAATCACTTGAACCCGGGAGGCAGAGGTTGCAGTGAGCTGAGATTGTGCCATTGCACTCCAGCCTGGGCAACAAGAGTGAAACTCCATCTAAAAAAAAAAAAAAAAATTAAAGAAGATTTCTTATTGGGCAAAATATAGTACTGATGTACATAACCAGACAAACGGAAAAAAAAAAAAAAAAAAAGGAAGAAATGGCCTGCCTGCCTCCATGTGAGCTGGAGGAAAATACTGTTTTTGATATCTTTTGGTTAATATTCATACTCGTCTTAAAAAATAAATCAACTTTCTTCCGATAATGTGACTTGAAATAACTTTAGAGTGAATGTAATATGAACCCTAAATGCTCTTGGTCTTTCCCCTGACACATTTAATCATGTCATAAGGGCCTGGAAAAGCTGCCAGCAAGTGGAGATGTTGTCATTCTTGTTAAAGCTTAGCATCAAATATGACCCACTCCAGCTTGGAAACATGAATTTGATTAATGGTTATAATCTAAGTAACTTCATTATGTCAGCATAATAACCCAGGCGAGGAGATATTTTAGTATGTGCTAAGAATTTATTAATTCCTGGCTGGAGAAGTCATTTTCTTTATAAGAATTAGAGCTGCCCAGTAGGCAGCCTCACTTGCTGAAGCTTTATGAGCAGTAAGTATTTGGACAGGAGAAATTTTTGATTCTGCAGCAGGGATAATCACACTTGGTGTTTCTGCGGGGCCATTCTTCCAGCACCCTCCGTGGGTTCCACTAACATAATCTCATTAATCCTCATTACAGCCTTAGGAGGCAGCAGGTCTCATTGTTCTTACAGATGAGGAAACGGAGATGAAACGGAGAGGCAGAGACTACAAACAGGGAAAATACTGCTTGGCCTTTGAATGGCTTCAGAAAAAAACAGGCAAAAAGTCTCAAGCCATTTTCTCTAGCAAAGTTCTACAGACTCTTTAAAAAATAATGTTTTGCTTGAAGAGGTCCTTTACATCCCTTGTAAGTTGGATTCCTAGGTATTTTATTCTCTTTGAAGCTACTGTGAAAGGGAGTTCATTCATGATTTGGCTCTCTGTTTGTCTGTTACTGGTGTGTAAGAATGCTTGTGATTTTTGCAC
>NW_016827514.1:345065-430933 GCF_001698545.2 Rhinopithecus bieti
GCTTTCTACTTATGGCTAGCCAATTTTCCCAGCACCATTTATTAAATAGGGAATCCTTTCCCCTGATTCTTCTTATAGGAGGTCCCCAGAGAAGTCAAATTCATAGACATGGAAAGTAGAATGGTGGCTGCCAGGGCCTCGGGTGCCGGGAAAAGGGGATAATAGGAATTCTTTAAGAGGTGCCAAGTGTCAGGTTGGGAGGGTGAAAATGTGTGGGGGATGAATTGCAGTGCAGGCTGTACAGCAATGTGCCTTGCAGCTGAGAAAATGGAAATTTCAAGGACTTTATGGGAAGTCTCCTGTAAATGGACTCAGGCTCCAGACTGAGGGGCTTCCAAGGGTGTTCAGGCTTGAAGACAGTCAGGGTGCCAGACACCTCTGTGGTCAGACACTCTGCACCCTGTGGGCCAGCCTTGGTCTCCTCCGCTACTGTAATGCAAAAAGCCTTTGCACTCGGAATCAGAAGACCTGGATTCTCCTTCTAGAGCTTCCATTTACTAGTTGTATGACGTTAGGCTAATTACTTAGTTTCCCCATCCTGTGTAATTATAGGTAAATGGAATTAAGAATCCCTTCTCTACTGAGAACACGTATGTTGCTGTAAGCTCATGATGTGAAAGTGATCTGAGACATGGAAGGACAGAAGGACAGATGCATTAACAAACTGTGCTGCTACTACAATTTAGTTTTCCAGATCCTGGAGGAAGGAAGGAGGAAAGAGAAGGGAAGAGAGGGGATGGGAAAGATTCATCACTTTAGGGATTAATGAAGATCATTTTACTGTATTACTTTTATGGTTATATCAATTTTTTTAATAAACGTACTAAACAAAATAGAACTTTGCATTAGGGATAGGAGAGAGGCAAGGGGAATAGGTCTAGTCACTTCCAGTCTTAAACCCCCTAGTTCTCTGTTTCCTTACTTAGAAATTAAGGAGAAAGGGGAGAAGATGTCAAGTAGAAATTAATTCCAAAATTATTTTATATTCTAATCTTTATTTTTGCCCATTTAAAGCAGGTATTTGGTGTCTGGTTTCTATTTGACCAACTGCATAGACATTTGTTAATATGGATGCAAATCCAGTGAATCTGTTGGAAATGTTTTGTCTACGTGTCTCAATTCTATTTATAGCATAATTTAGAATCGACTTAAAATAGCACTTATATGTCTTGGGTCATTTCCATGGCTAGTGTTTTTATTCCATCATGTTGTCATATGGCCTAAATACTTATGCAGTATATGGAAAAGTTCTTAGCACACAGTCAACATTCATAAAAATTAGCTTTTTTGTTGTTGTTATTATGGCACTGTGAAAGAGAAAAAAAGCAGGAGACAGAAAATGAGGGAGGGTGAAACAAAAGAAGAAAGAGAGGGGAAAGGAAGAAGGAAGGAAGGAAGGGAAGAATGAAGAAAAAATTGGGAGGGAGGGAGGGAGGAAAAGAAGGATAGAGAGAAAGAAATAAAGAAAAAAGGAGAAGGAGGGGAAATGGCAATTAGAGGGGGAAAAGACCTTGGGGATCATCTGGCTGAGTTGTTTCAATCCAGGCTGTGCATTTTAGGATCGTCTGGGAAACTTAAGTAAATCCATGCATAAGCCCCGCCCCCAGTGACTCCGAGCCAGTCTGCAGTGGGGCCTGAGCACTGACCTATTTTAAAAGCTTCTAGGTGATTCCGAGATACAGGCCAGGTTGACAGCCCCAATCCCATTCAGCTCTCCTATGACTCAGGCGAGAAAGCCAAAACCCAGCACAACCGAGGGTCCCGCCCAGTCCAAGTGGCAGGAGGTCGGAGTCAGGTTCTCTGCTTCCAGGCCCCTTCTTCACCTTTCCTTTTGGTAAGACATATGTGAGGGGCACCACTTTACCCCAAGGGCCACCTAACCCCACATCACCTCTGCAGGCCAGGGTGTGGTGGTTCCTTTACCTGGGACACCAGGAGCCCAGTGTGTCTCCACCCTGAGCTGTGGAATCCAGACAGGTGGCTGCCATCTTACAGCTTGACCTTTGAGACCCACGCTGGTGTATGTGTTTACCTAAGGTCGTTTTAAAATAGAATAATAAAAAAAGTATTCAGCAAATTTTGATAACAAAGAAAACACATTTTGATTCCATTAAAATGTGAACTGTGGAATCCAGGCGGTAGATACATGGCTGATTGGCTTCCTGTATGTTTGAAATTTTTTCATAATAAAAATTTGGGAGGAATGTTTTAAAAAGGGCTTGAAAAAATAGCTTTAAAATGTATTTATGTCCCAGAGCATCTCCCTCTTTTGACCTCCCACCCGGGAACCCTGTAATTCCTGCCTGAGTTTCCCATCTTGGGCATTGGGCCAGGTTTATGCTGCCTCATTCTTGGCTCCACACCCCCCTCTGCCATATCTGCTCTGAATGCCTGGAGGGACTGAGAAACTTCCCAGGATACAGACTTCTTGTGCTAAAACACTGGAAGTCCTGGACGCTCTGGACAGTTGGCCATCTCCTATGTTGGGGGTGATGATGACGATGATGGTTTTCGAATAGGACTGATCAAATTTGATCCTGATGGACTCCTGTATTTGGGCTTTTGACAGCCATTCTTCTCTATAAAATGAAAATATTGAGCCAGATGCTTGTGACAGGAATCTTGTCTCGTTCGGGATTATCCAGGCTGTTTGGTACTTTCTCCTGTTTTCTTTTCAATTGCTTTCTTTTCAATCTGTTTTCTTTTCAGCAGGACCAGGTAGGAACGAAAACCATAAAAATGTATAAGGATTAATTTTGCATTATTGGTAGAGTCATTAAAAGACTTGAGAGTAAAGTTTGGAACCAATCTTTAATATCAGTGATTTACTGATGTAATTTTTCATTCTCTCTGTATCCTTGGGTTAAAATTTTAATATATGCATCAATGTATCACTGAATTTTATTTGCCAAAACATACAGTGACATACTGTTCATATTTTAATTGTTTAATTAATAATTAAGTAATAGGGGTTTACTTTTATTGATAAAGTTAATTATTGCTCTTAGCTTAATCTCTCCATCTTCTCAGTATCTCTTGTACGATGGGAACACCCTTTAAAATTATTAATACAGTGAAACACTCTCCTAAGTACCATTCTGCTAAATGTTTATCAATTACCTATTGATGGGGAGAGGATGGAGAAAGCCCTGATTTCTAGCACTCGCCAATTTCGGTGGCATAAATACTACCACCATTACCAATTTCAAGCTAAATGGGAAAGAGAGATGACTGCACTGCCAAGCTGGGCAGAGATGTGCACAATCCGATCTCCCTGGCCAATGACAGCAGCTCCACTACACCACTGCATCTTTATGCTGCAAAAAAGTAGGTCAGACAGATGCTCCCTTATATCATAAGAACTCAGATTTGTTGGCATTAAGGGTGCTGTTAGATAATATTATAGTTTATGAAGCAAATTTATCAATTGATATGATGTAAAACAGCACCTTCCTCAATGGGTAATTTTGCCAGAGAAGCACACAGCGCCCAATCTTTGGACAAAGGCTTCTTGGGTCTGGATCTCCCTTGGCCCTGATAGCAGGATTTGCCCACAACTTCTCCTTGGTACCAGTTCCTGTTAAATTACCCCATCCATTTGTTAGGCTTCAGAAATCCTTGCAGAAAGGGCTGCTGTACAGACATGTTGTCATCTCTAGGCATGCATAACTGTGACAAGTGAAAAGGTCATGCCTTCAAACATTAGCATTGCAAAGAAGCCATGATAATGATTCATTTTTAAAAATCCTTTCCACGATTTCTTTAAAGGGCTGAAAATACTTGAGCTGGATAGACGAACATGATCTAGTCAGAGCATTTCTCTCTAAGTGCTGAATTTAATAACCAGAACAAAAATACCCATTTTAGTAGGGCACTCTTTCAAAGTAGAAATCTAAATAAAACTGAGGAGTATTTTTTGCAGATTAAGATGGGCAAATCATAAACAAACCAGAGGTATGTGGTTTGGCCAAGGTACTTCTCTCATCAAATGCAATAAAGCTTGCGATTATTTTTTTAAAAAAGGAAAATAGAAGAAAACAAACAAGTCGTCAAAACAACGCTGCAGTTTTTGGAGAACAGTTCTTCCAGTTGGTTGTTTTCAAGTACTAGGGAATTAAAGTTCTGGGTCAGCACCAGCCTTTGCAATGCATTGCTCCCCTGCACAGATCTCCTAGAATAGGACAGAAACCCTTACTTCAGAACTGGCTCACTCTCATTGGAATAAAGTCAGTGAGTGTTAAACTACCCTGGATTTCAGAGGTGATGATGGTGACTTACCATGTTCTCACAGGAAAACTGTCTTTTTTTATGTCTTACCATTTTACAGATTTCCTTTTTACAAACACTGCACAATAAGGAAATCCTGACCATAGCCTTGAGATGCCCAGGAGACTGGGAGGCATTAAACATGGATTGATTTTCAGTTTTGCAACCAGAGTTTCTATATTTTGTTCTAAGGATGAAGGTGTTGCAGGAATCAGGACGCTCATCAGGAATTGGGGGATGGAGAGTGATGGTGGTGGACAGGGGTCATCTTTCAAAGCTAAATTATATGTGGGTGTCACGGTTTCTGATGCACATTCCCCAGCTGTGAGAGAAAGAATGAGTAAATATTTTCTTGTTTATAGGCCTGTAATACATTTATTCACAGTTTTGTAATTTAGGTTACTTTTGTTGGCTTTGAGATCTCTAATTATCATGAGTTAGCCCTTTTCCCTTATGAGAAAAAAAAAAATCTTGATTAGTGGATTTGAGGCCAAACAGCAGGTGCCACCACCTTTAGTTCCTCTGTGACAGCAGATCCATGGTGAGCCTGGCGTTTCTACAGCCAGTAAGCCTCCAGCTGTTGAGGAACATGCCAGCTTACCTTTTTGTAGGTACACCCAATCTCTACTCTTTCAGTTCTCTCATTGAATTCAAGTGGTTGAACTCAAATTGCTGAACTCAAATGGTTGAAAGGGAATGTTCCCTCACCATAAATGCTGAATCTTAACCCCTCCTCTCATTCCCTCTTCTCTCTCCAATCTCCTGCCACAGGAGTGCAAAATGGTGCTGCCTCTTGGTCAAACAGTGTGGCAGTTTATCAAAATGTTGAACATGAAATTGCCATATAACCCATTAGTTCCACTTCTAGGAATCTCTCCTGGAAAAAATGAAAACATTATTCACACAACAGCTTATACAGGAATATTTGTAGTATAATTACTCATAATAGCCCCAAAGTAGAAACAACCCCAGTGTGCATCAGTGGGTGAGTGGATTTAAAAAATGCAGTATATCCATGAGCTGGAATATTATTTAGCAATAAAAAGGAACAAAGTACTGATACTTGCTATGACATGGATGAACCTTGACAACACTATGCTTAGTGAAAAAAATCCAGAAAGCTAGATACTAAAGAATACATGCTATATGATTCAGTGTATAGAAAATGATCAAAAAGGGCAATAGAGGGACTGTGTTAGTCTGTTCTTTTAAAGACATACCTGAGACTGGGTAATTTATAAAGGAAAGAGGCTTAACTGACTCACAGTCCTACATGACTAGGGAAGCCTCAGGAAACTTACAATCATGGTGAAAGGGGAAGCAAACATGTCCTTCTTCACATAGCGGCAGGAAGGAGAAGTGCAGAGTAAAGGGCGGAAAGCCCCTCATAAAACCATTAGACTCTTGTGAGACCTCAATCACTATCATGAGAACAGCATGGATGTAACCACTCCTATGATTCAATTATCTCCCACCAGGCCCCTTGCATGACACATGGGGATTATGGGAACTACAATTCAGGATGAGAGTTGGGTTGGGACACAGCCAAACCATATCAGGGAGAGAAGGTAGATTAGTGATTGCTTAGAACTTGAGCAGGGAAAGAGAAATGACTGTAAATGGGCAGGAGAAATATTTTGAGGTAATGTAAAAGCTCTAAGATTTGATTCAGTGATGATTATACAACTGTGTATATTTGTATTCAGGTTATAATGGTATGTATGTATATGTATTAGATAATATAAATATATTTGTAATGGGTTGAATAGTATCCCCAAAATTAATGTCCCCTTAGAACCTTGGAATATGACCTCATATGGAAATAGAGTCTTTGCAAATATAATTCGTTAAGAAGAGATCATATTGCATTAGGGTAGGTCCTAAATCCAGTGACTGGTATCCTCATAAGAAGTCCATGAGAAGACACAGAAACATTCAAAGAAGGATGTAAATCATGTAAAGATAAAGCAGAGGCTGAAGTTTTGCTGCCACAAGCCAAGGAATGCGTGTGGCCACCAGAAGCTGGAAGAGGCAAGGAAGGGTCTTCCCCTAGAGGCTTTAAAGGGAGCATGGCTCAGCTGTTACCTTGATTTTGGAATTCCAGCCTCCAGAACTGTGAGAGAAGAAATTTCTGTTATTACAAGCCACATAGATTCTAGTAATTTGTTGCAGACACTCTAGGAAGCTAATACAACATTAAGTGTACAACTGAATTGCACACTTAAAACAGGTGAATTTTATGGTATGAATATTGTACCACAATAAAGCTGTTAATAAAAATAAATGTTTTTCTTTGATAGGCCGGGGAAAGGGGGGATCAGAACCAAAGGCTGGGGACAGTACAGCCAGTTTTGCTGCATCTCAGAAATGCTGGAAGAGGAATTTCGCGACAGTTGTGAACTGCTCTCTTTGATATGCAGGACTCTTGGCGCCTCTTTCCTCAGTCACCAATTTGCCTACTTTCCATCTTATTACACAGTCAGTGCTGTGGGGCGCATCTCTGCCACGTGGCTGCTGACTCTGGAGAAACTCCCAAATGTAGGTTCTTCTGTGAGTGTCCAGGCTACAGAACTGGTGGTATTTTGACGTTTTATTATATGTCTCAAACCTCTCTGGTAAGCCATGGGACAAGGCATGACCCAGTATGTGCCAGTCTTAGAAGAAGCCACAGTGTTTCTATGGCAAAGTACCTTGGAAGGCTTACGAGGCAAGCAATCAAGTACATAATCTGAGCTTGACCTCAGAAATGGGGGAAGGGAGCTTCTGCCTGTAATTGGGGAAATGAGATTTAAAAGCAAGTAAAAATATAGTTATGTTTTGATGAATTTTCAAACCTTTCTAGTCCTTTTTGTTAACATCTTGTTCCTTTAGCATATTTTAAAAATATCTTTAAACATTCATGCATAGTTATTTTGCAGTCTGTATCTGATGACTCTATCATCTAAAGTCCTGGGAAGCTGGTTCTCAATCATGGTGTTAGTTTTCTTATGTGTTCTTTAGTTTTAGTTTGTGAGCTCATGGCCAATAGAGCTTTATCTGGGTGCATTTCAGTGGGCCTGGACAGAGAACACATTCTTGTAGAGTATGTTAGCTTTTGCTAGTCCCCTCAGGCCATTATCAAACTACAATCACCTTCATGTTAATTCTTTAGCATGAATTTGACTCCAGATCTATGTAGAATCAGGCCAGTTTTGCAAATTCTCAGGGGAGAGGTTGTTTTTCTACATATATAACACCAGCTGAGGTAGTTTTATTCTCTCTTTACTTTTGTGGATTTTTGTTTATTATTATTATTATTTTGGTTATATACTTTCTGTCAAGATAGAACCCTTTGAGGAGCCTGGCTTTGGAGGTCTCACATTTAATGTGATGCCTCTCAGGTAGTCAAAACACCACCATTATATTACCTCTGACTTTTCACCATCAGCTTTTGTTTTTGGTCTCTGGTTTTTCTCTCACTTTCTGATAAGCTTAGTATGCATTTTAAAAGGTGTTTGTTATATACAGTCTACAATTTATAGGTGGCTTGTGGAATTGGGGTGGGATCTTGTGTCATCTGTTGCCAAGAAAAGAAGCCTACATATTAGACTAATTTTGGTGTGGGAAAAGAAAACTTGAGAAACTTCACAAATAAAGAGTTCCCTTTTCTCAGTAAATTGGAGATGAGATTCTCTGATACAAGTTATGGAAGAAGGACAGGTTTGAGGTCTCCAGTGACTGATAAAGGTTTGCAAGGTTTATAAAACTGTGGGAGATGGACATTGTGAAGAGTGGTTACGAGCACTGGTTAGCAGCAATAAGGGATTCACGTAAAGTTGACTAAAAGTGGAGGTTTTATCTCCATTGTTGACAATGATAGTTAGAAACATAGATGATCCCAGAAAAAGGAGGATAACCCTTCCTGTGAAGTTTTTTTTTTTTTATAGACAGAGCAACCAGTAACATCATTGTATTAGTCCGTTTTCATGCTGCTGATGAAGACATACCCAAGACTGGGCTATTTACAAAAGAAAGAAGTTTAATGGACTTACAGTTCCATGTGGCTAGAGAGGCCTCATGACCATGATGGAAGGCAAGGAGGAGCAAGTCACATCTTACATGGATGGCAGCAGGCAAAGAGAGAGAGCTTGTGCAGTGAAAATCCCGTTTTTGAAACCATCAGATCTTGTAAGACTTACTCACTATCATGAGAACAGCATAGGAAAGATCCACCTCTGTGATTCAATTACCTCCCACCAGGTTCCTCCCAGGGAATTATGGGCATATAATTCAAGATGAGACTTGGGTGGGGACGTAGCCAAACCATGCCAATCATTCTGGGTGTGCTAAGGGATATAGGCCATGGCCCTCAACAGGGTTGGAAGAGAGCAACATGCCATGGATATGAAATGGCGTGGCAGTTTCCGCTGAGGGCTCACTTACTCGAGTTTCATTTTTCTGCTGTGTTTCCTTTATTTTGCCTGTGATCCTCACTCAGCAGTTTCTTGAATAAATTTCATTTCAAAGAAATATCTCTTGAAGCGTGATTTACCTGAGTGTGTTGCCAGGGAAAAATCAAGAACGCTGCTTTGCTGAACAAGTTGTGTCCCTTTTGGTTTTTCAGTTCCTGCGATGATAACATCATATCCAAATACTACCCTGGCTACGCAGGGGCAGAAAAAGGAGATGAGCTGCACAGCGCATGGTGAGAAGCCCATTATAGTCCGCTGGGAGAAGGAGGACCGAATCATTAACCCTGAGATGGCCCGTTATCTTGTGTCCACCAAGGAGGTGGGAGAAGAGGTGATTTCTACTCTGCAGGTAAAAGCATAGCAAATGCAAGTCAATGGAATGAACTTTATTGGAACAATAAGTCTTTCCTTTCACACAAGTGGGTGCAGATAAGTAGCAGATAATATCTTTTGGAATTTATTTATGAAGCACCCTTTCTCTCACCTTTCACACAGCAAGATTACTGAAGTAGCCTTCAAAAATAGTGCTTTAGCCTAAGTGTTAAGAATAGTGTCATTATGAACGCAGCAGGGAACCTAACTGTAATAAAAAAAAGTGAGAAATAAGGTTTTTAAATGACAGTTAATCCTTGAGGAATGACGGCCTATGCTGTGTGCATGTTTTAACTTCCTGCAAAAGAAAATGAGATGGGCTTTGGGACAAAATATTATAAAAACTATCTTGCTTCTTTGGAAAAATCCACAATAAAAAAAAAATGCTGTCGTTAAGAGAGGATCACAAAAGCTGGAGAAAAGCACTGCGAGTAGTGAACTGGCTTGTGCTGTTATCGTGGGGATAGAGGATGATACTATAGCACACACAGGGTGGGGAGGTGGGGAAGCCCTGTGCTTGAAATGTTTATATTGGCTCTCAGACATTCTGTTCCTGGAATCCTTCTGGAAAAGGAATCTGATGTGAGTTGTGCTGGCCCCCAGCGCTGGCTGCAGTATTTAATCTGTCTCTTTAGGCATGGTTGCTTTGGATACCATGAAAAAAAAAATGTATATGTGGGATATATGTCAAGCTGACCACGACATCCTATATAAATTACACATCCAATTTAATGAGCTACACCTGACATGGATAATGTACATGAATCCTATTCATCCACCTACTTACAATTACATTGAAATAATTTGTCCTCAGAGGGATACGTGCATGTGTGTGATTTAGCGTATGTGTCTGGAGGAATGAGGGTTGTGTGAGTGAGTGTGTCAGTGTACATATGTGTGTGCTGGGCATGGCAGGAGAACTGAAAGAGTGGAGAGAGAGCTTTACGGCCCGAAGTCATTTTGCCTACTGAAAAAGATGAATTTCTTTCTGCTTTACACATAGATTTTGCCAACTGTGAGAGAAGATTCTGGTTTCTTTTCCTGCCATGCTATTAATTCTTATGGGGAGGACCGTGGAATAATTCAGCTCACAGTGCAAGGTAGGAAGATGACAGCATAAGAGAATAAACACAGTCGTTTCAGGACGGGAGCTCCATGCTCAGCCTTGGGCATCTGTGTGGCCTCAACTTGCCCTGTAACACTTCCTAGTTCCCAGGAAATTTTGAATATGTATAATGTCAGTGCTAAAGCAGAATTTTGCAGTGCCTGTGATTATGTCAAAGTAAAGCCCTAAAACAGGGAACGAAGCCCTTAGAGGAACCAGTCAAGATGACAAGCCCATCACAGTCAAGCCGCATGCACACAAGTACAGCGGTGGAATTTCTTAGTTCAATTTTAGGAATCCATGTACTAGATGACCAGAATGAAAGGCCAGTTTAACATTTGGGGCCAAAATATGTTTTGAGTTAGAGATCGAAACTAGAATAGTGACATTTTTTATCCTCCAGGCTTGGTCCAGTTCTTAAGGACTATGAAAATTGGAAGTCTTGGGAAGGTGGAATTTCTCTTCCCTAAAATGCGATTAGGAAAAAGAAAATGTTTCCAAATAAAAAGCGTCTGTTCTTGTCTAATGCAGACAAATCATTTGTGAGTCACACTCAGCATTTCCACTAGCATTTCATGTCGGAGCTCCGTTTGAACTAACTTGGAGTCTTTCTGTTGATGGCGCAGAGCCCCCAGACCCTCCCGAAATTGAGATCAAAGATGTCAAAGCACGCACAATTACGCTCAGGTGGACCATGGGGTTTGATGGAAACAGCCCCATCACGGGCTACGATATTGAATGCAAAAATAAATCAGGTAAGTTCTTTACTTCCTCCATCTTCGTTTCCACCTCAGAAAGTTCCTTTATTTTACTCTTTATTAATGTGTTTTACCTGTAAGCGCACAACTCAGCTCACAGTCACTCAGAGGCACCATTTCCCCCAGTCAGTCTCCCTCCTGGCCGGAAGCACATCCTGGCTTTCTGCTGTGGGAGTGGAGTTTTGTGTTGAGGCTCAGTTCTGCTGCTTTTTCGTTTTTAGCCAGCCCAGACTTCAGTCTTGCTTTCTGCTGAACTCCTTGATATTGCAGCTGCCTGTCAGCATGTGGGCAGTGGCTGATGGAGCCAGGCCCCTACCATGATCTTTTCTATCTCACCTGCTCCCTTCGTTTCCCATTTCCTCAGTTGGGTGACTTTTGTAGGGCCTCAGCCCATGTCCTGCGCCCAGAGTGCTGAGCTCGAGCTGTGCTTGGTGTTGGTCGGATAAACTGCGCAGTGGTGGTTGGTGCAGAAAAAGGAAAATTCACTCAGGAGCAACCTCCTGGAAATGCTCAGGGACCATCAGCAACACTGGCTGCTGCGCCCAGGACCACTCAGCCCAGAGCCCATAAATAAAACTGACCCTGCTGCCAGGGCCACTGCAGGTGTGCCCGTTCATTGCCTTCAAGGAACAATGCCGGGGCCATTTTGAACTTTATGATGCATGGGGCGAGGGTAGAGTACCACCACTGTGGCCTCCAGTCAGAATTTTTACTGTGTCTCGTAAAAGATATGAGGAATTCCAGCACCACCAGCATGGGAAGGGTTAATAAAATCCTTATAGACCACAAAAGCAGCTTTTTTTTCACTTCCTGGACACCGCACATTATTTCAGATTACCCAGTTGTGACCCATTTAGTATCTTTGGCTCTAAAGCTGTAGTAAAAAATCAAGCTCAAGGCAGCTAGGAACCACAGGTCAGGAGTGAGGAAATGTTTCAGCAACAGCAAGCCAGGAACAGAGCCAGGAAATGGTGACAGCAAAGGAAAGCCAAGGGGTGACTCTTCAGGAATTCAGGAGAACAGAATTTGAAGATTGAGAAGATGGTGGATCAAAGCAAAAAAGAGTGTTTTGAAAAGTAGTATCTATGACTTGCTGGGTTGGAAATGCATGTAAGAAAAAATGGAATGGCTCAGGCCATCGGCCTCTGAGTTGCAACTGGGGACCTAGAAGTGAGGTGACACTGCTTACACAAAGTCTGAGGAAGGGCCCTCCAGGGGTTGATTGGACTGCAAGTCTCACCATAGCCAAGAAATGCTGCAGAGCCAGGGCCCTGGGCTCAGGGGTGAGGCACAGTGACCTGGGGGGAGTGGGGAGCTCGTCCAAGACAGTGCTGAGCTAAACAAGCGTCTTTTGGGAACCAGGATGAACAGGTTTCCCAAGGGCCCAGGGAGGAGAGGCTGACCTTGCCTTTGTTCTAAAGAAGTGGGATTACAATTTCACAGATACAGGTCTTGAGGTGAAGCAAATGCTTCTTAGGTGAGGCAGGCACATTTGAGCAGAAACTGGCCTGGAACCTGGTGACAGTGATGAGAGCTCAGACAGATGCAATGAGCACTGTGGGGACAGGGACAGCCCTTTACCTTACTGGCTGCGCACTGGCTATGGGGCTGCAGGCTGCCCGTGTTGCTGGTGCCGGAGCACACAGGAGGCCACTCCTAGTGGAGCAGCTCAGGACCTCCCCTGTCCTCATGGAGGATTGGGCATTGCCAGATGCTGGTGGCAGGCCTAGGCTCAGTGGTTTGGGACCCAGCCTGTGTGGGATTTGCTGCTGGGCCTGTGTTGCACCAGCTCTGCACCTTCACTTGCTCATCTCACCTGTGAAGTGGGCACTGCTGCATCCACCTCAAAGGACTGGCAAGGAGACCACAAAGGCCACCAGCTGCCCTCTGCCTGGAGTCCTCCCTTCCCTGGGCCACCTATTACTACCCCCTCCTTAGATCCCAGTTCCCAGGTGCTCACCCAGGTCCATCTCCCTTTCAATCTCCCTTTCAATCTCAGCAGGTGGCATTATGGGACATCATATATTTATCTCTGTGATTACTGACAAATATACTGATTAATGCATTTCACCTCCACCATGCTAGAGGCTCCTTGGGGACTCCCTGCACCTAGTAGGTCTATTTTCACCCAGCTCATTTCTCCAACACCCAGCACCACACCTGACATGCGGAGACACTCAATGGATATTGGCAAACTCTAAGAAGGGAAGACGTTGAAAATGCCTTCCTCGTTGCCTGGAGCATACTCAACATCTAATAGGTGGTAGCTTGTAGATTGCTCCAGCATGCAGGAAAATACTTAGGAGTAAAATGCCTCTAAAACCCTCTGTGTTAAACTACTTGCTCTCAGAGTCCTCACTATCTCCCCACTCCCCAGGGGTTTCCCAAAGGCAGGGACTCTGGTTCTCTGTGTCCTGGGATCCCCAGCACCCAGCGCAATGTCTGTCAAGTGAAGAGTGTACTGTAAATGTTCATTGCATTTAATTTACATGCAATTGAAATCTAAGAATCATTATTATCAACAGCATCTTTAAATGTATATATTGATCATGGTTTATATAACCAAAGCAGGAAAGCTCCTTGTCTATAAAGCTGAGTACAGGAGGGATTGAGGGATACTTTTTCCATCCTTCATGCTCTACTTCAACCAGAGACAGGGCCAGTGGTGTGGCTTAGATGTTATGCAGCCCTGGAGCAAGTCATTTTAAGGGTCAGCATGGGTCCCGGGAGAATCACTGGGGAAAAACCCACAGGACAAGCAGTTCCAAGTCCATGACCAAGGTCTCCACCAGGACCCTACAGAACTTCCATTACTTTCAGTTTGGAAGCCCTGGGAGGAAGGAGCTGTGCTGAGAGTAGATAGCACCTGTACTCACTGCTGTATGAGGTGTATTAGTCAGATTTTTCATGTATTAGTTGCTTCCTCAAGAAATTTTTGGTGTATAAAAATTACAACCATAGTTTAAGTGAGTGTAGTTTTAGACTGAGTACATAGAAAACTGATCCTTCAAATATTAATAACAGCCTGAATGTCACTTCTTCCAGGAAGCTTTCCCTGACTACCTATTCCCCTTCACTATTCATAGCATGTCTTGGAACACTTGGTGGACTTGTGACTATTAATTTACTCTCTGTACCCCACTGGACAGTTGTCCCCCTATGGGCCATAGTGAGCTCTGAGGGCTGGAATTGTGTCTGACAAACCTTATGCTATGTCCCTGCACCCCTCATAGTGCCTGACAGATATACTAGATTCATGATAATCATTAGTCGCATTGTTGAGTCTCAACCCCTGTTTCAGGCAATGGTGAAATTATCTCCCCAAAAGTTTTCCTTTACTTTTCATTAATTTTTGAAGAAAGCAGCGTATAACCAATGTATTAAAGTACTTCACATTCTTAACAGAAAGAACTTCTGCAAGTTACCGTTAACTCTATGCTTGAACAATCCTAGAAACAGAAACTCACTAACCCGGGGAACACAGTTCTGTCTTTGGTCAGCTGTGACTGCTACAAGTTCTTACATTTATTGCACTAAAATAGACCTTCCTGGATCCAGCGGCTCTCTTCCCATCTCTTAACCCTTTGGCCAAATAACAGTCCTCCCAGGATTTGACAACAGATGACTTTCCTTGGTTTACTATTTTCCAGGAAACACTGAACATCCCAAGTCCTTGTTCTTGTATCTCCTGTCATCATCTCCTGGTCCCGCCAACTCTGGTCATGCCCAGTTGCAGCACCAGAGGGCGTCATCTGACCAGGCAGAGCCACAGTGAAGCTGTCCCTTCCTTATCCAGAATATTCTTCTTCTTCCATAGCTGACAAGTACACAGGTTGCTTTGGTTGCCATAGTTTCTGATTCCCAGGGACTTCTGCTTCTCCTCTACATGGACCCAAGGCCACCTTTAACATCCCTTTGAGCATATTGTCTGGGGACCTCCAGCAGATCCATCTGCAGTTTGCTGCCTCCCTTTATTCCCTTCCTTGGAAGGCGGCCTGCCCTTCAGAGTCTGTTCCTCTCGTGGCCACCTCCTCTCCACAGGTTCTCTTGTTGCCCCTCCTGTCCACGGTTTCTCCGGTGGCCCCTCCTGTCCACAGTTCCTCTGGTGGCCCCTCCTGTCCACAGTTCTTCTGGTGGCCCCTGCTGTCCACAGTTTCTCTGGTACCTCCCTCCTTTCTCTGTTGGCCTCTCCTGTCCACGGTTTCTCTGGCGCCTCCCTCCTGTCCACAGTTTCTCCTGTCCCTCCCTCCCATCCATGGTGCCTCACAGGTCTCAGACCGGGTTTCAGCACCATGGCAAGCTCCATCACACCCTGGAAGGTAACCAGGAAACACAGACTCTGAGACAGAAGGTACACGCCCCCAGCCCCTCTCCCCTCTTGGGCTTCCCACCCCTAGTTCACCCTGAGAACTGTTATCCTTGAGAAGAATAAGACAGAGCACAAGGGGCTCGGCTGTGTTCCCACACCTCCTCCTATTCACCAACATGAGGGCCCACTCCTCCCAGCTACCACTCCATTGTTAAGCCGTTCATGTAATTCACCTCTAGAACCTTCAGTCACCCTCACTCATTCTGGTCTTTAGCCTATAACAGCACTTCTTCATATCAAGTCCACACTCTTATATTAGTCCTTGTTTCTCCTGCATTCATTGGATTTGGGGTATCTGACCCCCAAGACAAGCTCCCCAGCAAGCACCCAGTGCACCCTCACTGGCTCCTGTCAGCTCCTCACTCCTTCCTCACTGCACAGAGGCTGCAGTGGGACTCTGAACTGCTCCATCCTCCTACACCACCAGTCTCCCTGGGAGGAAGTAGGCAGTTGTGGTGGTTGATGCCTTTGCCCAGGCAACATGGAAGTTACTGGAGCTGACAGGGCCAATGAAGATACAGCCATCTTCACTGGAGGTTTTGTCTGGGAGTTGGCGGGCAGCCTGGAGAGGCATATGAGTGTCCATGACTGCAGTCCCTTACACCAAGCCGTGGCATCCTGCCCACTCTTTCAATGAATGATTCTGACAACTTCTTCCTAAACCAGGCTGCAACTCTGAGCCTGTACAGCCCTCTCAGTCTTCCTGCAAACGCACAGATGGTACAATAATTCTGGGCCAAAGTTTTCTTCTCTGACATTTGACCAAATGATTTCTGTGCATTGTCAACTTGCCAGAAGGTCTCCTAAGCATATGATATTTTCAGCAGGTGCCTGGAAATATCGAAATCCTGTCTTTGATTAGGTGTTTTCAGAGACTATGTGGATGTCATGCATTATAGAAAAATGACCTTGAGCTTGGAGATAACACAGATGAGGCCAAATCCCAGCCCTTCTTCTTACCAGCTATGTAACAGGGCTTGAGTTCTTGACTTTCACTAAGGAAATAAAAACCTTACCTTGGCAGGATGTTGTACAATTTTAATCATATAAAACAGTCTGTCCAAACTATACATCACAATGACCAAGATAGGGAGTCTTTTTAAAAGCACAGGTGTCTGGGCACCATTCCCCAGAGATTCTGGTTTAGTAGGTCTGAAAGCAGAATTATCAAAAAGCCCCAAGATGTTTCCAATGTGCCCACAGATTTGGGGGCCACAGAAGTCATGTTTTAAAATGCCCAGCACATTGCCCTGATGGGAGGATGAAACCGAAGATTGAGATATAAATATAACTAAAAAGAATGCAGCATTGACCAAATAAAGAGATTCTTAGGAGTAAATCACAAACAGAAATGTATGCATGGACATCCAAGATCTGAAAAGGGCAAGTGTGACTGGGGAGAGTCTGGGAAGGCCACGGACAGGAAGGGTGAGGATGGGCTTTGAAACGGGTCCCCCAGCCCATTGGAGGGAGTGAGTGGTAGTTTCTACAGACAGGGAGCAAATGCAGCATCAGAGAGGGTTTATAAGTCACACTGGGAGACTGTTGAACAAGGCAGTGTCACTGAGGTAGGGGCTGAGCCAAAGGAACCTATAGGGCATGGATGTGGAGGTGCCCAGTGACCACCAAGAGGGGACTGTCCCCTCCCTACCCAGGTCCACTATATGCCTTGGATTGGTGTAAGGGACTGCAGTCATGGACACTCATATGCCTCTCCAGGCTGCCCGCCAACCCCCAGACAAAAACCTCCAGTGAAGATGGCTATATCTTCATTGGCCCCATCAGTTCCAGAAACTTCCATGTTGCCTGGGCAAAGGCATCAACCACCACAACTGCCTACTTCCTCCCGGGGCTACTTAGCAAATGCCTCTGCATCTTGCGGCACCTGGCATTCCTCCTCATCCTCCTAAACATCTCTGCAGAAGGCCTGGCTTTCTCTCTGTGCGACAAGGCTCATAGGTGTGTGCCATTTCATTGATTTCATTGATGTAAAATTTCCTCTCCTCATTTGTCTTCTATTGAATCACATTCTTCTCCTCATCAATTTTTTTCCAACTCTTTCTATTTCATGTTTTTCCACCTCTAATCTTCTTGACCCCAAATATGCTTTTTCCTTGTCAACTGCAATATTCATTGGCAGCTTCTATTAGGCTCCATTCTCTGAGAAGTTAAAAGTATTCAAAAGCAGTCTTTAAGCCACATATTTTTCTTCAATTCCAGAAAATATCTTGCATTTATGTTTAACACTGGACAGAGAAGTCCCCTAAACTGCCATAGTCACCCTTAGTGTGACAAAGTGACCCCACTCCCAAGACTCAGAGGTCCATGTATTTGTGGTTTATTTGTTCATCTATTAAACATTCATGTGCTGTTTGTCTACTGTGAGCCAGGCACTGTGCTAGCACTCGGGATAAAAGACTGGGTATGGCCAGCATGGCCTCTGCCCTCCTGGAGTTTAAAGTCCAGCAGGGAACACAGATTCAGATTATCCACGGAGGACTTACTTATGTGGTCATCACCACCAAGGCAGACCCTGAGGAGGGTGGGAATATGTAGGCACCATCTCTGTCTACTGTCCTGGGAACTCCTCTGTTCATCCTCCTACCCAACACCAGCTGTCGACCACCCACCCAATCAACAACTGCCCAAACTCTTTTTATATAAGAACCATGTATTGACATTCCCATCCTTGCTTGAAGCCTGAAAATCACCAGATACAAAATGTCATAGATTCAGTGATAACATTTCACATGAAGCAGGTGCTGCTGTTATAATTAGCTGTGGTTGAAAAATAATTCCTACAACCAAGGATTTGGCACTAAATGATTTCAAAAAATAGAATCGAAAAATATGTTTGGTAATCAGGATTTATTCTGGAAATTGAGACTGGTTTGTATGGGATTATCTTATTTTTAACACACTCTATTTGGAGAGGAAAGGATCTGGTATGGGTTGAAGTTTTGCTGGTTTTCAAATGCCTTTTAGAACCAGGGATTTTGGGGGGACCCAGGGGTACTATCCAAACCATAGTTCATTGTACTGTCCCATACAATGGATGCTTACGGTGACCACTGTCCATTCCACTAACCTGAGCTTCCGCCACTGGAATTTGCCTTCTGAGATCTCCCCCAGTCGGCCGCTCTGTGCTTCCTCCATCGCCCCTCCCTGAACTCGGCTGGCTTGTTGCCCCATGTCCCTCGCAGCGTGAATAATGAGTGTGGGATATCACATCCCCTCTGATGGCCAACTCTGCCAGAAAGCTGGGAACATTGCATTGAGAAATCACTTTGAGTGCAATTTTTCTTTCTTTCCGTCTTTTTTTTTTTTTTTTTCTTTTTTTTTTTTTTTTTTTTTTTTTAATTCCTGCTTGTGAACTTTCAAAGGCAGAGGAAAAAAACTCACGTCTCTATCTCTTCTTTTTTGAAAAACAAAACCCAAAAGACTCCTGGGATTCTGCTCAGAGAACCAAAGATGTTTCCCCTCAGCTGAACTCGGCCACCATCATTGATATCCACCCTTCCTCCACCTACAGCATCCGCATGTACGCCAAGAACCGGATTGGCAAGAGCGAGCCCAGCAACGAGCTCACCATCACGGCGGACGAGGCAGGTACGTGGGACCGGGCGGAATCTTGCTCCAGAGGAGCCCGGGAGCTAACTCTTGAGGGCTCAGATGCTTAAATGCAGAAGCAGACCTTTGCCCGTGCTAGGCGGAGGTCTTTGATGCGTGCTCTCCGTAGTTCTGTGCCCTGTAAAAAACGCAGACAGCGCTCTGCATCTTACTTTGAAGGCACTGCTCTTCAAATAGGATTTAGTTCAAGTTTCCCATATCCAAGACTTAAAAGAAAGACGTATGAGGCTAACAATCTGGTGAGATTCAAAGAATCATGCAGTTTTACAATTCCTTTATTTGGACACATGGAATCCAGGTTGATAGGAGAACCGTGAGTGTATTTCTTTCCCGAGACCCTGTGAAGTCCAGTGTGGGAGGAAGCAGTAACGCTTCACTAGGAATCTGCAAGCCTGCTTACCGTGCAGGAGATGTGGGAAGGGGAACAGATTATTTTATTGACTAGAAACATCGATATTTAAAAATAATGTTTCTGCTCTTTTTTTCTGTTGCAAATAACATTATATTTAGTGTTGCAAATTCAGAAGATAGAAATAAGCATTGTGGAGAAGGCAAAACGGCTTCCATCATTTTCCCACCTAGAGCTAACCCAGGAACAGGCAGTAATAACTGGCTAAATGATTTCATCTCCCACACACGCACCTGCACACAGACACGCACCAGTGTATACACACCTCTTAACACACTGTGGGCCACTCATGTTTCCTGGGGGTGAAATTAACAGGTATGCAGAGAACTGAGCAATGAGGCAATGGTCCATGGATGCTGATTGTCAACCTGCCTCTTGGCAGGAGGAGAGGAAGCCACCGTGATTGGGTTTCTCCCAGGATGAAAAATAAGGAGTGCATGCCTGGCTCATTTCTTGAAGGGAAAGAGTGTCCAGCTCCCAAACCTGCCTCTTGTTTTCCTGCCCACCATCAGAGCAATCAGCCACTCCCTACTGTAGGGAAGATGTCAGCTTAGTCTCAGGTCCCTATTTTTCCATCACCAAGATTAAGGTGATTGCCATACCCAGATGGCTAACAGAAGAACGGAGGTTTGTTCCAACTTTCAGTAGAGATTGATCTTGGCTTCCTTCCCACCACCTCATCTCTGCTACCTCCATTAACAGCATCCCAAATAGAAATCAAGCTTATGTATCTCTTAAATACTTTTCTACAATTTGTAGTGATATCTCTCACCACATGTTTAACAAATCTCATATTGCCAAATGGGTCAATTATTTCCAAGTTTTCATTAGTATAAACACCACTACAATGAACATCCTGGTGGGATGTCTTTTGCCATCTCCAAGATCATTTTCTTAGATTAAATCCTAAGAAGTCAGATAGTTGGATCAATAAAATGCAACATTTTCACTCTTCTGGTATCTGTAATCAATGTTGTCTTCAAGAGAATAGGTTAAAATGTACAACTCTTCCTGAACTGCAGAGGAATGCCCATTTCTCAATGTTGGAAGATGTCAGTTCTTGAAAATTGTTTTCAAGAGTGAGTGACAAAAGACCTTTAT
Source organism: Rhinopithecus bieti (assembly GCF_001698545.2). Classification (NCBI taxonomy): domain Eukaryota; kingdom Metazoa; phylum Chordata; class Mammalia; order Primates; family Cercopithecidae; genus Rhinopithecus; species Rhinopithecus bieti. Next base: position 365,527 of record NW_016827514.1, read on the forward strand.
GCTGAAGTGCCTGAGAGTGAGCCATTTCTGAGACTTGGATTCTCTGTATGATTTCTCATCTGCAAAATGGACATTATGATGCCTTTCTGCTCCTTACACAGACATATCTTATCATTGAAAAAACTCTCAAGTTCTAAAAATACTTTGCATGTCTCAGAAATAAGTGAGAAATAAGTGTTAATCTGCTCCTGCAAAAATATAATTGTATTTAATTATGTACGTAAACAACCCACTAACTTCCTCAGATCTCTGGAATTTCATTACGCTGGGTACTTAGGGAAAATATGCTGTCCCCATCCTGCAGCCCAAAATGTCATCTCTGACTTCCTGCTCAATCTTCTGCATCCCTCTCAGATGGGATTTTAAATCCTTTTAATCGCTTTTCTAAGCCTGCCCCATCCCAGCCACCTCCTCAGGATAGCAGCATTTTTCCGGTGATGTATTTTGCACCTGCTTTTCTGATTGCCATTATTAATGCTGCTGTTGTTGCTTTTTTCTTCGTTTCCTCTGTGACCTCTGCTGCGGCTGGCAGTTGCCATGGCAGCAGCTCTCTCCCTGCCAGAAGGCCAGGTGAACAGCCTCTGGGGTGCTGGTCTTCAGGGCAGCTGCCTGGCATGTCTGCAGACAGATGCAGACTCCTCCTCTTTGGCTCCCGGGCTGACCTTTTGTATTCTATCTGGGTGCTGGCTGTGGCAGCCCCACACAGCCCCTCTCCTTTAATATTCAGAGGAGCTAAGGGGAAGGAAAGGAAAAGAGCAGGTTCCAGAAATGGAAAGCTACAGCAGAGAACTTGTCTTTGTCTTGGTTCATAGGTTTGCATGACTGAAATTTAAAAATCAATTTCCTATGTGTAACTTACCTAGAATGGGTGCTCTGGCCAAAGGCATCCCATTAGAGTGTTCAGCAGGGGCTGTAGACACTGCTGCCCCTTCCCAGCAGGCAAACCCAAAGGCACATCATTTTAGCAGCTGTAGCTGTTTTGAGATGACCTTGTCCCACTGCTCCCTTACTCTTCATGTGGGCGCCTCCAAAAGCTGTTGGTCCACTCTCTTTTACTGTAATGTAGTACCCAAGTCTTGGGCACACGAGGATGCCTCCCCGATGCTACTACTTTGCAACGACACTCAATGACTCCCTAGAGCCCCATGCCCAGCACTGACCTGCCTTTGCATGCTCCCACACCTCTATTGTTGTGCTTCTTCCCCTGTGTGGAAGGCACTACAGGTTCCATGTCCCCTTTTCTGTGCTCTTCCTTGAAAAGCCTAGTTCAAGGATGCCTTCCTCCCTGGTGCAATGCCTTTTTCCATCTCCCAGGTATAGTTGGGACTCCTCAGCTCAGCACAGAAGAGGAATTTTGCTGACAGTAGCCTTTGAGGTATATCATTATGTCTTCATGGACCCTGCTGTCTGTGATGATATGCCACCTGATGTGGAGGGGCTGTGGCCCCCTCCACAATTCTGTCCCTTGTGTGTGTCTGGCATAAGGGAGATGAACGTATGAGATGAACATTTATAAACATTATTCACAGTATTGCCTTCAGAATGGGTGTCGCAATGAGCAGAGTATGTGTGTGTGCATGTGTGTGCGCGCGTGCATGTTTGTGTGTGTGTGTGTGTGTGTGTGTGTTGAGAAAATATATCCTGTATTAAACCCACAGTGAAATTCTGAAGGGTGCCCTGGTCTGAATGTTCATGCATTCCCTTTCAAATTAATATCTTGAAACCTAATTCCTAATGCAATAATATTAAGAAGTGGGTGGGAAGTTACCCCTTCTGCCCTGGGAGGACACGGGAGGAAGGCACCATCTATGAACCAGAAGAATAAGCCCTCACCAGACACCAAATCTGGCATCTTGATCTTGGAATTCTTAACCTCTAGAAATAAATTTCTGTAAGAAATAAACTTCTGAGCCAGGTAGTGGTTCACGCCTGTAATCCCAGCACTTTGGGGGCTGAGGCAGGGGGATCACTTGAGGTCAGGAGTTCAAGACCAGCCTGGCCAACATGGCCAAACTGTGTCTCTACTAAAAATACAAAAAAAAAAGGAAAAAAATTAGCCATGCATTGTGGCACATGCCTGTAATCCCAGCTACTTGGGAGGCTGAAGCAGGAGAATTGCTTGAACCCTGGAGGGGGAGGTTGTAGTGAGCTGAGGTCATGCCACTGCACTTCAGCCTGGGCAACAGAGTGAGACTCCTTGTCAAAAAAAGAAAAGGAAATAAACTCCTGTTGTGTGTAAGTCATGCAGTTTATAGCGGCCCCAAAAGACTAAGACAAGAACTTCATGCAGAAAAGTAGAGAAAGGTGAAAGATAGAAGAGGAAGGCCAAGGGGAGAGAAGACAGGGAAGAATACAGCCCCCATCAGAGCTCCAGTGACTAACTAGGAAATAGCTGCATCTGGGGCTCGAGGTGCTCTCCCCTAATCCTGATGGAATAGGGCATGTTCCAGGCCATAAGCTGCGGCCCACGACAAACCAGGCCTGTGGATATGAGTCGGCTTAGTGTTGTGCAAAACTTTTTAATTCGGTGTTAATTTTTTAGATCTGGAAATTTCAGCTGAAAATCTAAATTTTGAGTTGCTCTTGAGTTCCTGCTTGGCAGTAATGAGCTGGAGTTAAGCATGGAGTGGCCACCCCAGAGGCTGACCATACACCCTCAGTGAGCCATAGTTCCCATCCTCCATTCATTGAAGGGTCAGCACACTACAGTCAGTGAGCCAAATTTTACCTACAGACCTTGAACTAAGCATAGTTTTTTAAATTTAAAAAAAAAAAAAAAAAAAAAAAAAAAGAATAACATGGGCCCATAAAGCCCAAAATTTGTACTATCTGAGTCTTTATAGAAATGTTTATGGATCTCTGGTGAAGTCTGGCCACCATGGGAATTTGAGTTTTAGATTTCTGCTGTATCCACTGCAAAGCTTAGTGAGGAAGGGATTTCTGCCATTGGCATAGTGTCCCTACCTAATGTTGGGAAATCACATTGCTCCAACCCCAAACTACCGAGTTTATTTGCATGTGAAAGTGCATGAAGCATTATCATACCACTTTAATATACTTGACCTCAGAGAATAGCCATGAAGCCAAGGCCACACCATTCAGCACAGTCTTCACGGTTTCCCCCACCCCCCCAGCATCAGCAGCCCCCACAACAAAGGAGCAGTCAAGAGAGTAAGTGACACAGTCGGAGTTAACAAGATCAGCTGTTAATGGACCCGAAGTGTGTCTCTTTGACACAGATCAGCCACGTGACACGTGACATTCACAGCTGACCCTTGCTGCAGACCAACTTCCCCATTAGCAGCTGCCCCCTGCAGGTCGTGAGTCACTTAGTGCCTTGTGACCGAGTTTGGGGTGGCTGCCCCCTTCATTATTTTCACTATAAATCTATGCATAGAACGTGCAGCCTCAATTAGTGGGCGCTCATTGAAACACCACTGAATTTGACAGACCATCAGAGAATGGAAGGTGTGGATTATGGAAGGGTCATGATGCAGAGTCGCTGGGTTTCCAAGGAATCTGGCACTAAGTTAAGTCCTTGCCTCATCTTTCCTCCCATTCCAGGGCAGCAGCTGTGACCTGGAAGAAGAGTTTCCTATGCGCTAAGCTGGGGCGGAGGGGAGAGGATGGAATGAGGGCAGAAGGAATAAAAGTCAGGAGCATGTGAAACAAACATAGAGCAGGCTGTGCTCATTAGCTCAGAGGGCGGCATCAATGTGTTCTTCAGTAAGAGTCAAATGCACGGCGTTCACTCAGCGAGAAGAGCCGAGCACACCCCATGCCCAACCAGGCCCTCAGTGATCTGCTTCTGTAGATTTTTGTCATTCTTCTCCATCCTGGGTTTGAAGAAACTTTGGAAATTAAACCTAAAGAAAGTTATCGGCCTTCTTGCTATCCCTCATACACATTGTGTATACCTCTGTCTGCTATCCTGAAATGTTCTGGAACAGTTCTGGAATGTTCTGAAATGTTCTTCCTTTCTTCCCTTACCACTTTCAAACATTATTCTCCAAGAATCCGATCCTGGCCACCCTATTAAAATTCATCCTGCTGCCCACTCCACTGGGTCCCCTTCCTCCCTTACCACTCTCCTTCTGCCAGTTGCTTGTATCACCACCCAGTGTACTGTATAAGTTGTTGACTTATTTTGCTTATAGTCTGTTTTGATCCCATCCCACCAGGACAGGTGGAGTTGTTCTGCTCACTCACTGCTGTATCCCAGGCACCTAGAATGGTGTTTAGCACGTAGGATGCGCTAATTAAATAAGTAGGTTAAATAAATGAGCCATTTATTTAATAAATAGTTATTACATGACTTCAGCCTTTTTTCATCTGGGCACCAGCTATTCTTTGTTGTACTTTGATTTTTACTAAACACTATCTTGGTTCCCTTTGTCCAACACAGAGCATGCCTCTCACCCACCCACCCAACTGCTGTAGAAGACAAATGTGTGTTTATAGAATTGTACAGCTGCTCCTCACTACTTTTTTAATATTTATATATTTTTTCTACTTTTGTATCCCAGTCTTTGCCTAGTTTAGGACCTGGCACATAGAAGGCAAATCTCCCATTCAGACCCAGAGGCAAAAACATGGGAGTGGTTCCCACTGGGGTGATTGAGCCCATATCAATCAATGATGAGGCCCCAAGATGCTGGTTAAAGCCAAGATATAGAGACAGGGAGGAGAGTATTTTGGAGCAGAATGGAGCACCGAGGCTTGAGTCCCAGATCTGGGAGGGACACAGGAGCTGCTGGGCAGCCGCAGGCTGTCCAGGTGAGGAGGGACAGGGACAGAGCCAGCGTAGCCAGGAAGGATCAGGACAGGGAAGCAAAGCAGAGATCCACGCGTTTGGCAATCAGGAGGCACCTGTCATCCCTGTGTTTTCAGCCACACAGAATGAATTGCCCTGCCTTTTACCTTTGCAAGCATAATAGAAATTATAAAGATAGTCTTTGCTTATTACTGGTTTACAGATTGAAGAGTTTTGGCTTTTGTAGAAATGCAGAGTTTATTTTGGAAAATAACTTTTTTTTTTTTTTGAGATGGAGTCTTGCTCTGTTGCCCAGGCTGAAGTGCAATGGCACAATCTCAGCTCACTGCAACCTCCGCCTCCTGGGTTCAAGCAGTTATCCTGCCTCAGCCTCTCCAGTGGCTGGGATTGTGGGCATGCACCCCTGCACCCAGCTGACTTTTGTATTTTTAGTAGAGACCGTGTTTCACCATGTTAGCCAGGCTGGTCTTGAGCTCCTGACCTCAGGTGATCTGCCCACTCTGGTCTTCCAAAGTTCTGGGATTACAGGTGTGAGCCACTGTGCCCAGCCTTGGAAAATCACCTTCACCTCTAGCCTTCTCCATCCCCAGGAAATAAGCTAAATATTCAGGGTGGGGCTGGGGGGTGGGGAAGCCAATTCTGCTTTCTCTATATATTACATTTGAAACCATGGAAGTAAATTCTTAAATGTCCAATGTCAACATGTTTTTCAAATTTAGTTAAATAAATGGATATACCTAATGATTGATGCTTAATGCATTTTGCATTGGGAACTCAATCGGCTTTGGATTGTAATTGTATAGGCATCATTGGCAATGAGATGAGAACCTGTGAAAAAATTACAGGTCAGGAGTTATACAGAAAGCAATAAAATTCTTAAGGCGAATTTTGTATAATTTAAAACCTTTTTAAAGTAATGTTTTAGAGACATAGTAGAGAACTTAGTGTCATTTGTAAAACAAAAGCAAACAAAAAACCTTCCTAATGATATTGGGCATAGCCATAATGTGTGTTTGTATAAATTAAATTCTTTTGGTTTGTCTGGACTGTTTTCATCACTTTTTTTTTAAGAGGAGGGATCCAAGTGCTCTCACTTCAGGGAACAGGCAGAACAATAAATACATTATCGACAAATCATGGCAGCATTGGTAGGCTAAGTAATTAAGCTGTTACATTCTTAAAAACAATCAAGTCTGTCCTGGATACAAGAACTGTACCCCCTCTCCTCTTCAGCGGGGACCTTCATAAAATACCAGACCTGGGCCTGGCATGGTGGCTCACACCTGTAGTCCCAGCACTTTGGGAGGCTGAGGCGGACGGATCACTTGAGGCCAGGAGTTCGAGACCAGCGTGGGAAACATGGCAAAACCCCATCTCTACTAAAAATACAAAAGTCAGCCAGGTATGGTGGCATACACCTGTAATCCCACCTACTTGGGAGACTGAAGCAGGAGAATCGCTTGAACCTGGGCTGTAGAGGTTGCAGTGAGCCGAGATCATACCACTGCATTCTAGCCTGGGCAGCAGAGTGAGACCCTGTCTCAAGAAACATATATACCAGACCAGATTGGAAAAGCAAGTTATTCCCAATTCATGACTACATTATGGAATGTGTGCTTTCTGATAGAATAGAGGACATTCTTGTAAACACTATGGTGGCACCTTTGGTTTAATTATGAATATATCTCAACTGGAAAATCAGGACTGCAACTCTTGTCGGCCATCTTTCTGAGAGGACCAAACCAAAGGCCACGCCCCAGGGAGCCAGAGGATTCAGGATGAGACAGTGCCCTGACATTGCCTCCAGTTCCTAACAAACTGGCTTCTTGTTAAATTCAGTTAAGGGTAACTAAATTAAAGTAACAGCCTCAGTATAGCTGTCAGACTCAAAATCATTTTCAAGGATTTTATGGAAAACAATGTGATCTTCATTGGGCACAGAATTATCCCTGTGTGAGGGAAATCCATTCCATGAGTTTTTATTGAATTTGATGTCCAAAGTTTCCTGCCTAAGCTTGACCCCATGTGCAAGAAATTGGGTACAGAGCCTTAACAATAATTACCACCATTAGCTGGAAGCCAGCCTCTCCCTCGGCTCCTGTTCTGGACTTTAACTTCAGTTCTAGCAGAGCCTTTGCACTTTTGGAATTAATAGATCTGAGAGGCTGCAGCACGCCAGACTGCCAGTTGTCCCCAGACCTGCTGAGGAGAGGGATGCGTGCTCAGCATTTCAGCATCTACAAATTGCTTTACCCGTTCAAAGTAAGGACGCACTCTGGGCTCAGTTCCTGGTGCCATGTAGAATCTGCTGGGTGACCAGAGACATGCAAAGACAGACACGCAAATGTATACGCACACTACAGGGACAGGTCCCCAGGCCCAGGCGGGGATAAACTGCAGCAGGAGGCCCACAGACACGGGCAGCAAACCCTGATGGAGGGAGAAGAAAGCTCCAGGGAAAAGGTTGGGATCTACCCAGGGGTCCCATGTGTTTTGAACATGGCTGGGACACGGTTCATAAGGAGTGTGCAGAACAAAAGCATGGAGAGGACAGCGAGGTGCCATCTGGGAGCAGAAAATTACTAGGATGGGTGAACAGTGTGAATTGTGCTCTGGGGCCATGTCCCTTTTAAAAGAGTACAATAGAGACCAGAATTAATGTTTAGGAACTAAATAGAAACTATAACCAGGCATAGAAGTGGGGTGAAAGTGGGGCAGCAGAGTGAGAGATAGGGATGCCCATAAGGGCGATCGTGGAGAAAGCAGAGGAAAGGGGCCATTTGGAACAGATGCCAGGGACAGCATCAGCAAGTGTGTGAATGAGGGGTGCAGGGAACAAGCAGCCCAGAGATCTAACCCCCATCTCCTCTCTCTCTCCAGCTCTTGCCTTTTAACACCTTTGTTTTAATTATGAATACATCTTAACTGGAAAATTGAGGCTGCAATATCCCCGTTTCCTTTCGAACTCATATTTCTAAACCATACAAACCATATATTCTGGAGAATCCGCTTCGTTTCTTGGCATTCTTGTGACATCATTCTCTCCCAGTCCCGCCAGCCCCAACCTGTGGAATCAGCTTCCTTCTTGGTCCTCAGTGCGCGCACGGAGCTATGGAGTCCCATTATCCCTGTGTCTTAGAGCACTGACTCCTGGGGAGGGCTACTTTGATAGAGCGCCTTAGTGCCCTGAGACACAGGGTGCACCCTTTTCTGTAGACCATAGCCATTTTCCAAGCCTTTGTTTTGTTCCTAAAGCCCATAACTCTCTCCTTCATGTTCCCATTCTGATTTCCTGCTTGGCTTATTGTCCTATTGTTGAGAAAAGCAGCAATCAGGTTTCAACCTGCATCTTTCAACCAGTGAGTTTACCTGTGTCTGCCCTCACCTCACTTCCCTCAACCAGTAAGCCTACCTAAGGCCTTCCATAACTCTACCCTCCTCCCATCCCAGAGGTGTTTGTTCCTATGCCGGACTCACTCCATAGCCTGCATCTTCTGCCCTCTTCAGTTTCTGCCAGGACATTCATTGTTTCTTCAAGTTTACCTTCTGTTGTTGTTGTTAAATTTCTCCCATTTGCTTCCCCCATTTAAAAACACTTAATGATACTTATATTATGAATATAATTTCTTATATTTACTGAACATATTGTTTTCGTAACAACCCTGTGATACAAACTCTATTGGTCCATTATATAGAGAGAAAAATGGAGTCACAGACAAGCTAAGTAACCCGCAAAAAAAGCACACAGCTAACAAGTGATACAACCAGAATGTGAACTTGGACAAAAGAAACTCAAATGGCCATCAGCTTAGCAACTACATCATGATACTACTCAGAACTTCCTCTTCTGTTATAAAAAAGGAAGCCAGCTTTCCTTGGTCTTGCCCTTCCCCAATCTACCCTTTATCTTGAAAGTATCTTCACTTTCCTGTTACTTCCAAACTCTCCAAAATGAGTTCATACTCACTACTTCTGCTTTCTTATCTCCCGTGTGCCATACAACCTTTTGCAAATATCCACAGAACTGGCTTTCTGTAGTTCTGCAGTGATCTTAAAATTGTCAATCCCAAAACATGTTTTAATCTAAAGGACTCCTTCCCTCGGATCTCTGTGTCGTCATTTGCTTCTGCTTCTCAGAAGACACCTGTTTACCTGCTGCCTTGCATTGCAACCTTCTTTCAGTGTGTGTGTCTGATAGCGCTGATTACATTCTGAACTCTTGGTTGGCAAAATGTTTACATCTCTTAGTTCTACACCATGTACCTAGTACATAGCACATTTGCAACACATGCCAATCAGCTCTAACTGGGATGTAATTGGGATTGTCTCTCACTGGCCTGCTGACTTATTGCACACTCAGCGGAAAGATTGCTTTACACTGCACACTTTGTTTTCCTCTTCAACATTGCTTCAGCCCTCTGTGGCTAGAGCCCCTGGTTCACAAGGGTTTTTGTTGTTTGTTTGTTTGTTTGTTTGTTTTGAGACGGAGTCTCGCTCTGTCGGCCAGGCTGGAGTGCAGCAGTGCCATCTCAGCTCACTGCAACCTCTGCCTCCCAGGTTCAAGTGATTCTCCTGCCTCAGCCTCCCGAGTAGCTGGGACTACAGGCACCCACCACCACACCTGGCTAATTTTTTGTATTTTTAGTAGAGATGGGGTTTCACCATGTTAGTCAGGATGGTCTCAATCTCCTGATCTTGTGATCCGCCCACGTCGGCCTCCCAAAGTGCCGGGATTACAGGCGTGAGCCACCGCGCCCGGCCACAAGCGTTTTTAATTGAAGAACAAAAGCCATGAAAGACACCCAAAGGCAGAAGAATCTTGATTATTTTTGCCCGAAGTCGTTCTAATCAATTGAGAAACCCCAATACCACATCACTAAGCAAAGCTTCCAGCGGGGAGAGAAGGATCTTCAGTACACACCATAGACAGCATTTTATAAGGGAAATTTTGTTTTGCAACTTTCTGTTGTACCCCTTAACTTGTTCAAACTTGGGATTGATACACGAAGTTGTCAGAGACGTGGTGAGAAGGAATACCGTGATAGGTCCTCAAGATTCACGTTTCCAAAGAGCAAATAAGCAAAGGCCAAGAGTTGGACACAGTAACTCTACAAAACTGACGTTTCCCATGACCGCTAAAAACTTCTTTCTCTGTGCCAGATATGGGGATGGGATGACTTCGGGGAACGCCTTTGGCTGTGTAGGCTTCGATCTGCTCCGGCACACTTCTCTAACCTGCCTGTGGGTTTTTGGTCCTTACAGCTCCTGACGGTCCACCTCAGGAAGTTCACCTGGAGCCTATATCATCTCAGAGCATCAGGGTCACGTGGAAGGTAAACCCAGCAAACACTTGTATTCCCGGTGCTTTCCCCCCAGGGCGAGCCCTTCACTCCTGTTCAGTGTTCCGACACCAAGACTCTCAAATTTTACAAAACTTAGTTTTTCAAAATTAACTTGAAAGCCCTTTTCCTAAAATGCAGTATTTGTATCCACATTTTGAATACTGTCACAGCAAATTCTGTATCTCAGAGAATAAAGTGGTTTTATCTTCTTTTTTTTTTTTTTTTTTTTTTTTTTTTTTTTTCTGCTTGAATCTTGATCAAGGTCCTAAGCAGTGGTCTCTACAGAAATAGTGAAACTGAGGTCCCTGACTGCATGCTCTCATTTCATCCCAGCAAAAATGTTTTCAAATTGTTTTTTTAAATGACAAAGCATATGGTGGCAGACAGTCCACTGAGGTGGCAGGAAACAGGCCAGGTCCTCACTGTGCCACTAACTTGATGTGTTCTCAAGAAAGCCCCTACATTTTCTTGCCAGCGAAGCGAGCTGTTGAATCATCTGATGCCCAGGGCAGTGCTACCCCATGTGTGGCCCATAGAGGCCGACTGGCTGCTGGTTACTTTAGTGTTTGTTGTAAGTAGTGGGGAGAGAAAGAAAGCTTGAGCCACAATGTAAACAATTGCATCACTAAGCACATTGTTTCATTCAATAGCCATGGTTTCCATAGCAAACTTCCTCAAGTAAGGAAGCACTGTTGATTCTGGAGCAAGCTCATCACCAACCACCACTGTTCTGTGACCTTCGAGTCAGTAGCATGGCCCTAGCATGGCCCTGACCTGGTGGGCCATGGCATTAGTCATCCTCCTGAATGTGCTCTTGGAGATGACTGTCTTAGGCCAAATTCCATTTCATCCAGAATGTTATTATCGAACCAAGAGTTCTGTAAGATTGCATTAACTATCCCAGCTCTGAATTTCTCTCATTGCATGTGATTTTTTTTTTTCTTATCTCTTTCCTCACCCTTGTTTTTCCTGTGGTATCAATGGGAGAAGAGGGCAGCCAACAACCACAATGAGGTCTTTACATCACACATCTCTTCTAACCATTGCATCTGTTTTTTTGTTTGATTGTTTGTTTGTTTTCCCTCTAGTATGGGTTCTTTCATAAGATGACCAGCCTCTGTAACAAAAATGGATTTTCAGTGTTGGGGCGGATACCACCTTTGGTATTACATGCGTTAATGCAGCCCCTTTGTGTCAGCGTTTCTCAACCGCAGTCAATGAGTTGTGTTTCCAGTGGGCAGTGTGATATGACTGTTTAGCTGCACAGACAGTGCAGGCCGAGGAGTGTGGGGGGGCGGTGTCATTGGTCTTTGTGAGCACATTCACCACCTGCGAGCATCACACACATTGTAGAATAAAGACACTCAGCAAGCCATAACCCCACACGCATTCCCGCCACTCTACAAATGGAATGCTGACTCACTCTGTCTTGAATGGAAGACTGTGAAGTTTTACCCACTAGCTTTACACATTCTCTTGTGTTTTTCCCTGAAAAAGACCAGGTATTACTATGGCCTCAAAAGCTATTTGGGTCTTTTGGGTCCTGCATGAGAGAGGTGTCTGTCCACAGAAGATCTAGCTCTTATAACTAAAAATGGAAACTTCTGAGGCTTTAAAAGGCATTGTATCCTTTCTCTCTCTGTAGAAAGCAGCCACAAAAGTCAGTGCATTGCAGTTAAATTTCTTTTGAGTGCCAAAGGATGAACATGTTGTGGGACTATTAAAAGGAAGCTTGGCTTTCATTAGATTGTGAATCGACTGTAATATATTGTTCATGGAGGAGTGCAATCTATCTCTGTAGTGGGCCTTTGTGGCATGGCCTGTCAGCAGGCGGACTTGCCGGTGATCTAACTGACTAATGAGGTAGGGGCTGCCCTGTTACCAGCTTATCATTTCACGTTGGCCTGTTTATATAATGAGCTTTTAAAGGACAACACTGATTCAATCGAATTGGATGCTATTACGTGAAATCTAATGTATGTGTAAAGGACAATATGTTACATACAACTGCCTTTATTTATGGCATAAAATTCAGAATATCTGTTTTGTGTGAGGAGAAAGAAAGGAGAAATAGCATTAGCCCCAAAGACAGAGCCCCACATCTGTCAGTCAGGGTGGACATATGCAGTCGTGGGAAGTCTAAGGTGGAAGCTCATTGATGGTCACGGATGTTGATCAGAAGTAAAAGATGCATTCAGTAGAGAGATACAGGGTAAAGGAGGTAATACCTCTGGGGTTTTGGTGGGAAAATAACCATTTAGACTCTAAGCCTTTTAAAGGTAAGGGGCGCTTCGGTGGCCTTTCTCTAACACTGGAGATAGATATTACATTTATTTAATTATCATTGAACAAACACTGCTTCTGTAACAACACCCTCCATTGATCAAAATAAGCAACTTTCCCCTTTTATTTTATTTTATTTATTTATTATTTATTTTGAAACAGAGTCTCACTCTGTTGCCCAGGCTGGAGTGCAGATGGCACAATCTTTGTTCCCTGCAACCTGTGTCTCCCAAGTTCAAGCAGTTCTCCTGCCTTAGCCTCCCACGTAGCTGGGATTACAGGCACGTGCCACCACACCCAGCTAATTTTTTTTGTATTTTTAGTAGAAACAGGGGTTTTCACCATGTTGGCCAGGCTGGTCTTGAACTCCTGACCTCAAGTGATCCTCCCACCTCAGCCTCCCAAAGTGCTGGGATTACAGGTGTGAGCCAGCGCACCCGGCACCCCTTTTATCTCAGTTATTTCTTTCACCAAAGAAGAGCTTCTGATTTTAAAATCTTTCATGTCCAGCAAAGGTTGCTCAGGACCTAGTGAATGCAGCCATCCTACATCAGCTACAGCACCCAGATTCAGGCCCCTTACCTTGCCCCACCTTCCCAGGGATACCTACCCACGCAGCAGTCCACAAGTATTATCGTCTTCTTTGTCAGTGTTCCACGGTTTGTAACACGCTCCCCTCTCCTGTCCATTCCTGCTCATTTGAGGCTCAGATTGTGCATGACTGCCCCCGTGAAAATGGGAATTTCCAAAGTGCAATTAGAGTTTCACGCTCTGTGTTATCCATCACTCTTGCTGATAGCTCAGTGAGGTCCCCACCCCATGGCTTCTGCAGTCTGTTTCATGTGCATCCCCTCCACTGTTCTGGGAGCTCCTTGGCGGCAGGAAGAGAGGCTCACTCAGCTCCGATCCCTCGTGGCTGACATGTGTTCCATGAATGAATGAATGGGTTGCGTGAAGGAGAGGTGAGTGTATATGTGAGTTGGGAAGGAAGAGCCCTAGAAGACAAGTGTTCCATATCACAATTGCCTGTGAAGCATTATGTGTTTCTGAGACTGCCATGGAGAAGGCATCCCAGCTATTAGGATCTCCAGACAGCAAACATGCTGAGCTCAGGCCTAACTCATGATACAGTGAAATGCCCCAGCCTGTACAATGGCAGGCACCCAAAGATGTGAACCACACTCAATACACCAGGCGACCAACCACTTTTCATGTGAGTTTCTACTATAGTAATTTTCAATATAGTTCATTGAAAAGTAAAGGGCAATAGTGGTCCAATGTGTGATAAGTTTCATGGGAAATGGACATCTTCACATCCCAAATGTAAGCCCATAGAAAGATGTTCAAGAACCACGAGCGTATTTGATGTCTATATTATGCAAGATAAAGTCTTGGAAAGGGCTCTTAAATACTTTTACAAATATTAAGTTAATTAAAGTGCTAACCGAGGCCTTGACAGAAATTCAGAAGACGATGTAAGCAGTTCTGAATAAACTAAAATAAATGACAATAAAGTTTCATTTGACATTCTTGGAAAAACAAACGGATTTGTGTCAGCAAATGCAATTTAATTTGTGGCAGATTTTGTTTCTGATTCAAAATCAGAAAGAATATTTAAAGCTATAAATAATTGATAACATATTTGATAAAGTACCTGAAAATTGTACAACTAAGGAATTCTTTGGTTTTCAGAAAATTCTAATTTTAGTTTATCTCCTAAAGTGTCTCTTTTAGCAGTGTCTGTCACCTTCTCTCGTAATCAGTCTCAGAATCAACTTACCCTCCTTTTATGCAAATTAAGGACAATGTGATTGCCAGCTACTTGTGTGCATGCTTGCGTGTGTGTATGTATGTGTTTGCCGTGGTCACTCCTAAAATAAAACTTTCATTATTTGGAATATTTAATGATTATATACATCTCAAAACATTTATCCAGAGAATACAATTTAAGAGATAATTTTTTCCTATTGATATAAAATATGTGTTGTTGTTTTATTTTTGCATTAAATGAGAAATCTTTGCAGAACCACAGGCTGTCCCAAAAATATGAAATGGTCAATTACTTAAATATTCCTGTGCTGAGAATAATGATCAAAGTGATAACTTGCAATAAAAATCTGAGAATAATTTTATCACTTTCTTGGCCCTCAGTATTGTACCATCTGGGTGAAAATTTTACTTAAAATGAGCAAAATTCTCATTTAGAATTAGAGAGGTATGATTTCTGTAAAATATTAAAATTGAACATTTAGAGATTTAATTAAATTTCAGTAATCCGAAGAATATTTTTAACCAGAATATCACATCTCCACTATCCCCAATAATTCCAGCTAATTGAGGCATCATTACAACCTATTAAGTTTCAGAGTTGAGCTCTTACAACAGGAAAATGGCTCAGTCTGTCATCTAAAAACAGAACTGCCATATTTCCAGTGACCTCGACAGTAATGGTTTAATAAACTGCGGGCTCCACTTGCCTTCTGCACTGAAATCCCTCTACCTCCAGGAAAGAACAAGGTACCTTCCTGCACTAGTATTTCCTGGCCAGGGGTTCCTGGGACAGCTGTCCTTCCGGGGGTTTGCTCCCTGCCAGGCACAATGCTCAACTTCTGCACACATTATCTCATTTTATCTGTGAGCTGGGAACACCCAGTTTTGTGCAGAGGGAGATCCTGAAGTCAAAGGAACTTGCCCAAGTTCTGAAGGCTGGTGACTGTCAGATTGAGAACTTCCACCCAGGCTGCCTGGGTCTGCCTCCTGGGTTTCTGAGCAGTCAACAAGTTAATGACTATGAAGTGCCAAGATTGTAGTTCATGCCTAGTAATGCCCAATAAATATTAACTCCCTTTACTATTCCTTCCAAACTCACGTTATAAATTATACCCAACCCCATAAAAATTAGAGAAGATATATGAAATTTACATTCTTACCTGCTATCCTTTTCTTTCCAAATTATAAACTTAACCTTAGAGTAACTTTAGTAGTGAGTAGACACCTTTTCTCCTATATCATTTGAAATTCAAAAGGTTGCCTTGAAATAAACTTTACTTAATTCTTCAACTATCACTTTAATCTTTAGGCTGTGAAAAATGACAAAAGTTTGTATTTGCTTTTATGAACTAATCCATTGGCTCTAGCATTGGTTTTATAATATAGCCTTATTGAAATTCCTGAAAATCAACATTTCTTACAAATACTTAAAGAATTTTTGGCCCTTCTCATATTAACGAGTCTAACCTCCTTCCTTGATAACAAGAAAAAAAAAAAAATTCAAAATCTCTGGTCATCCGTATGAAGTAAGATTGTTCTTCTTCAACTTTTTTAGGTAGACTAGACTCTAGGTTCCATGAGGGTTGAGAACATGTCTTGTGTGTTCACTGTAGCCTCAGAAGGAGTGCAATAAATATCTGTTAAAGTAACGCATAAACCATTTACCATTATTTCCTTTTATCATAAAAGGTTCATATCAAAAGGTGGTGCTTTAAAAAAAAACTGTGGACTTTCTAGAAAGCCATAGGTGACTGAATTTGCATCTTTTTGTTGTAGATATAAAATATGTATGTTTCTTTAATGAAACCATGATGTTTATTTATACCATTTGGAATGTATTCTATATCTTTCCATCTATGTATTGGGTTATTCCTCTCAGTTTAGCCATGTGATGGGCCTTCTTCAAGGACTCCAGTTCTCTGTCCCAGGAGAGAGCTGCCAGCCTGCATGCACAAAGGGTCTGGCAGGTCTCCTGACCTAAGCAGGCAGTTCCCTTGGTTTCCAGCTTCAGAGTGCAGCCAGGAAGATGCTGGCTGCATTTGCAAGAGCTACTGGTGGCCACAGGGGTGGAATCTGGGTCTGATGCTCAGGTAGGCTGGAAAGAGATACTGTCTGCGACTGTCAGGCTAAGAGGCAATTCTTGATTCAAAACCCCACTGAAAAAGCTGTACCTCTCCAGCAGAGTGACCTTGACAGGACACAAATCGAACTTGGACTAGGGCTTAGGACCAAGGCCGTCTGTCGTCATCAAGCCAGAAATCCTGTTAGATGGTTTCCTCTGAGAGCTTCACATTGAGTCTGGATGAACACAAAAAAATCTAAGTGTAGTCACTTTGATTTGTTTTATAACAGGTTATAAACTGCAAAGTTGCAATATAATTTTAGAAGGCAAGTATTGTATTTTATCTTGATTTAAAGAGCATATGATCAGAAATGCAAATAAGGTTGCAACTAAAGGGTATTTTGGACCTTTATTGACACTCATCCTTAGGTCTTTTCTTAGTGCATCAACATTACGTTTTACAATTGGACCAGGTCCTGAAGTTGTGACACTAGGTCAAAGATTGTGTATGGTCAGAATAATATTGAAAATGACTTAAATTGTCTAATAAGCACACTATGCATAATATTCACTAGGAAGCTTTACAGTAACATATATGTACAAACATGTAATATTCACAGTGAAAACTGAAGAGTACATGTAAAAATATAAGTTGACATTATTTCATCACATTTGATGTAAAGTAGCCTTAGCATAAGTTAAATCCATTTCCAACAAGTAAATTATGTATAATTAGAATACAGTATAAAAAGTACTGGATTAAATTTCAGAAAATTAGATACAACACCCATCTCTACACCTAACCAAAATGACCTTAAGCAAGTCACTCGATTTGTCATTATTGGAACTTGAACCCTTTTCTCTAGTTCTGAGTTGAGTGTTTTATTCATTATATCATAACCAAGAAAGTAGCAGTGCATTTTAATGATAGATTCTTCTCCCTCCTCCCCTCCCAGCACTGACTTGATAGCCATAGAGGATAATGGATGTGGGCCCACTCTGGAATCCATAAAGTGGTCCCTCGATTAACAACCCCAATTTCGATCCCTATGCTAGATGCTGATTCCGCCCACCCCACCAATGGCTCTGGACAGCGCTGCCATTTCTGATGAGATATCTCCCAATAAATGTAAATATTGTGAAATTTTCCCAACAAAAAAAATAGAAGTTTATTTTCAATAACCTAATAATAGATGGATGGGGTTGGGCACAGTGGCACATGCCTGTAATCCCAGCATTTTGGGAAGCCAAGGCAGGCAGATCACTTAACATCAGGAGTTCAAGACCAGCCTGGCCAACATGGTGAAACCCTATCTGTATTAAAAATACAAAAATTAGCCAGGCATGATGGCTCATGCCTATAGTCCCAACTACTCGTGAGGCTGAGGCAGGAGAATTCCTTGAACCCTAGGAGGCAGAGGCTGCAGTGAGGCAAGATTGCACAAGTGCACTCCAGGCTGGGTGACAGAGTGAGTCTCGTCTCAAAATTTTAATTAATTAATTTTTAAAAATAGATAGGTAGTAATTTAATAAAAGTATTCAGAAGACCATCTTAGACAGTTTTATTGGTTCTCATATAATCCTAACTCTGCTTTTCATAGAGAACAAATCAGAAAATCAAGCGAAAGTGAATATGGCATTGAGCATTATAAATGCACAGATACCATACAGGGAGAGCATAGGTGGATATACACTGTTTCATGTGCTGAATGTCCTCAGACAGCAGTCCTTAAGTCATCTCGCTGATGACATTTCCCATCTTTTCAGAGAAATCAAATGAGACAGATAAGTTAGTAAACAGGGCACAGATGTTAGAATGAAAAATCAAAGGGAAACGTATATCCAATCAAGAATTACATAGACATCATCAAATGGCATCTGCTATGTCATGGACCCCTTTCCTAAGGCAAAGGAAAAAACATGACATTAGTTTTATTGTTTAAAACTTGGCTGGACGAAGTTGGTTAGGGTCCATCATAGGAAGAACCCCAGCCAGGAGAGCATGAAGTAGCTGCCCCGGCACAGGTAATTTCCAGACTATTTTCAAGGTAGCATGAAGCAAGATGGAAGAAGACAATGTGTGCCTTCAAATGTATTTCGCTAGTTCAAATACATTTAAGTTAATACATTAAGATGTAACTAACTCTATTTCAAGAGAGCCCATAACATTTTAAAGCCAAACTCTTTTGTTGTATTCAAAAACTCTGAAAGGCTCCTTTACAATTCTTTCAATTCCCATAATAAACTCTTCCTGTTTCTTTTGAAAAATTTAAGTTGAGACCAAAAATGAAAGTACTTTGTGCTTTGAGTAATTATAGATATTTAAGAAATAAAACCATTTTACCTTCCTGTTTTCCCCGCCAGTAACAATTTAAAGTTGGAAACAAGGTTTGTTTTTCTGTAAATAACAGAAGAATTTAGGTGGCAGATCCTCAGTGAATTTAGGAAGCAAGACTTCCCACTGAAGGAGAGTGTGATTCAGGGAGTGCCTATGTTGCTCCCGTGGGCCTGTGTGGTATCTGTGGCACGTGTTGCATCTGGACTTGTGCAGTGTTTCCCCCCAGCATAAGCCAGAGTGTTCACAGGGGCCCTTGGTCTGAATGCTTCTAGCACATTCCTAACAGGGAACATACAGTAGCCTATTGGACAACTCTTTCTTTTCTTTTGTTTTTTTGTTTTTGTTTTGAGACAGCATCTCACTCTATCACCAAGGCTGGATGGTGTGTGGTGGCACCATCTCGGCTCACTGTAGCCCTGACCTCCCAGGCTCGTGTGATCCTCCTACCTCAGCCTCCTGAGTAGCTGGGACTACAAGTACATACCACCATGCCCAGTTAACTTTTTGATTTTTTTTTTCTTTTTTTTGGAAATAAGGTCTCACGATTTTGCCCAGGCTGGTCTCAAATTCCTGGCCTACAGTGGTCCTCCTGCCTCAGCCTTCTAATATGCTGTGATTACAGGCATCAGTCACTGTGCCTAGGCTAGACAACTTTTTCAATATTCTACCCCGAAATACCTATTCTTGCATGTTGATGTCTAAAATTCCCTTTAGTCAAGGCTAAAGCCTTTCATTACCCAAAAATAGATAAGAGGCTACCTGTGGTGGCTCATACCTATAATCCCAGCACTTTCCCTCATCTTCCTGTCTTCTTCTGAGCCCTCAACACTCTGCTAACCTCAGCCCATTACCCAGTTCCAAAGTCACTTCTGTATTTTCAGGTAGCTTTATAGCAGTGCCCCACTCAAAAATGGTTTCCGGTTCATTGGTTCTTTTGGCATGGATGTAAAGCACTCAGGAATTCCTTCCAGTTGTAAAATTAAAGCTCACCTTTCAGCGGGCAGGCTCCTTCTAAGACCTGGATCTTCTTTGGTTCTTCTGGACAGATACTTAGCAAAAATGACAAAGGCTGCAACAACCGTGCATGTGATTGATGCCGCTCACTCCTTTACAAGCGCGCTCTCTCTCTCTCTCTTCTCTCTCTCTCAGTTTGACTGTCACAGCTTCCACCTGCCTCCTGGCAGTGCCATTCCCTGCCATTCCCATCTGTGTGTCCCTTCCAGCCCAGGGTCACTCTCACCCACTACCTGCTCTGAGCCTCATCCCTGTGGATTCCAGGACTCAGTTTGTCTCCATACTTACCCTCTCCTCCTATATCACGTGAGGGTTCTGTTAGTTATTCTTGAATTTATATTATTAACAAACATGGAAGAGAGGGAGGGAAATGGAGACAGTTCCAGTTTAAAGACCTACAAGGTAGACAGAGTCTGCCCTGTGCACCTGTCAGAGCACTGGTCGGGGCGACTCCTGGCTTGGCTCCCTGCCCCAGGCTCCAGCTTCCCAAACCCTGCCCTCCTCAGTGGATAGGGCCTGTTTGTTCCCAAGGAAGATTCTTCTTCACCCTCCTTTCCTCTCTTTTCTCATCAAGACATCCAGGTTGCCTCCAGAGCATGCAGACCCGGTGGTTTGTTGGGGTGAGAGGTGGATATGGATATGTCTCCATATCACTCAGCTCCACCCCAGCCCAACTGATCTCCTTACCAGCCGTGTTGGATCATGACTGACCCTCCACTGGCGCTGTCTTACAAAGCTTCCAGAATCAGATGCTGTCTTCTCCCACCCCACAAAACTGCTACTGAGCATTTTCCATGGCCCCATGACCATGCCTTTGAAATCCTGCCTCTTGTGCTTGTTTATCAGATTAGGGTCAGGGAGACCCTCCCTCCCTTATCTCTGTGGCCTTTCTTGGGCCCCTGCCCTGCCCTCCTTGGCCATACTACCATTACAGGGCCTCCATTACCTGCAGAGGGTCTACTCTGGGTTGAGCCTTCCAGGCATGTGTGGTGGGCCAAAGCCCTTTGGGTTCACTCAGCCACTGCTAAATAGTTGGGGCCCAGCCTTAGGCTTACAGACTAGCATACCCCCTCTTTGGCATCAGAGCACACCCTCTAAGTCCCCATTGTCGGGCACAGGAGATAGGTGGGGGCATTTCCAGAGGCCACCCCTCAGAGCTGATTCATAGGAAGCAAAGCCCGAATTCCCTTGTTTGGTCCTTGGCAGAGAGCACTGATAGGCCTCTGTAGCTGGTAGGAAATACTAACTGTGGCTAGCAGGTGGTATGAGATATGAAGAACAACAGAATTCAAAAACGGAGTGTCCCAGCAGGAGGAGCTATTTCACAGGTGTTTGTTGGCTGGATGAATACAGTGGAAGCTGTCCTACACTTTAGAAATGGAATAAATGGAGTTTTGCTTTGCAGTAGTTAACCTCAATTCCATATCGTAAAATTATCAGTCTATTTCTAGCATTCAGCATTTATGTCTCAAGGCAAAGCCCACATACACCCTTGGCCACCCTTTCCTCCTCAGCTGCCAAGTCTGACTAGAATATGGCAGCTCCAGCCTGCAAATAACATTCTTGGCTCTCAAGACAGCACCTATTTCAAATAATCTGTCATTTATCATTTATTTATCAAACTGAAATTGCATAGCCCCTGAGTTCTAAACACTGTCTCATTATCAGGTTTTGTGGCCCTTTTCTATTTCATGAAATGTGGACACTTCATCCTTTCCTAGCTCCTCGAAAGATAATGACTTTGGGGGAGTCAGTCACATGCCTGTATATCTCCCCGTTATGAGACCTAGGACACAGATAGTGTTTTTAATACAGTGCAACTCTAAGGAGAGATATATGAACAAAAATACCATTTAAGGCCAGAAGCAGTGGCTCACACCTATAATCTCAGCACTTTGGGAGGCTGAGTTGGGCAGATTATTTAAGCTCAGGAGTTGGAGACCAGCTTGGGCGACATGGCAAAAACCCATCTCTACAAAAAAATACAAAAATTCGCCTGGTGTGGTGGAATGCTTGTGATCCCAGGTACTCAGGAGGCTGAGGTCGAAGGATTATTTGAGCCTGGGGAGGTTGAGGAGGCAGTGAGCCATGATCCCACCACTGCATTCCAGCATGGGTGACAGAGTGAGACCCTGTGAAAAAGAGAAAAGAAAAAAGAAAAGAAAAGAAAAAAAGGAAGGGAGGGAGGGAGGGAGGAGGGAGAAAGGAAAGGAGAAGAAAGGAGAGAAAAGGAAAGGAAAGGGAAAAGAAAGGAAAGGAAAGGAATTATTTGAGGCAGTAATGTAAAAAATCTCCTCTCTCTGACGTAACTCCCTCAAAATCCATTGTCCATGGACCAAGATAGCCAGCTGGTTCTCACACCACCTACACACGTATTGTAAAGCAGAATCCCTTTAGTGCTGCGTAAGGTAGATCTTTAAATTGCTCCTAAGACCAGGAAGGTCTAACAGTTTTATGTGCATTTATTCCCTTTTGTTCTGCAAAGAACCAGGAAAATGGGTTATTGGCTAACCTGAGAAATGGGGGAATGCATCGTTACTGCTTTTTCACTAAATAGTCTCTTCAGGCAAAGCCAAATCGAAATCACTGAGTGACTCCCAGTGATAAGCACAGTGATTCTCAGACTTGAGGGAGCACCAGTATCCCGGAGGCTTTTTAAAACACACCTCACCAGGCTGCACCCCCAGGGTTTATTCTAGATTCAGGAAGTCTGAGTGGGTCCCCAGTTCTTGCAGCTCTAACAGTTTTCCGGGTGATGTGGATGTTGCTGGTAGCCACGATGCTACTACATACAGGCTCCATAGGTTCTGTCACATAGGTATGTCCCTAGCTTCATCTGTACTTGTACCATCCCCCACCCCTGTGATCACCATGGATACCTCACCTCAGAGTCACTTGAGCCTCTCTCCATTCCTTGGTGTCTTCTGTCCTTGCTCCTGGATGTAGCTGTGTTAGCCAATTGCTTTGCCGACAGCATTGCACCCTCCAAGGCAACGTCCAGTCACCCTTCAGCTCAGGTGAAGTGTGCTCTTCTCTGGCAATCCTTCTGACCCCAGTTTCCCCTCCATAGTACCCTGGGCAAACCTTCAGCACTGCAGCTTTCTGAACACTGATTAACTCATAGGTGTCCCTGGTGTGCCATGCCTTGTGTAGAACAGACACCCAGTTAAAGTTTGTTCAATGTGATGCGCCCATTCACTGAGCCAGCTTATGGAGTGGCTACTGTTTATGTTGGAAAGCAGGTAAGGGTGGGGGGCGGGGCGGGGGGGGCGCTGCAGAAAATGCACAAAGATGAAAAAGACTGTGCCCAACTTGTCACATAAGGGAAACGAGGACAGATTACATTTTAAGTGGATTTGGAGGAATCTAAAAAGAAAATGTTCAATTCATTTCCCAACTAAATTATTCAACATGCCTGAGAAAGACAGGGTTCTTCAAACATGAAATTCTGCAATGAGGCTTTTAGCTGACTCTGGCCAATAGGTGAATTCTGCACATCCAGCAAAAGTCATTTCCTTTCAGTGGGAAGGGGGAGGGAGGCATGTGGGAAACAGAACATGGCTGGTAGTCTTCAGCACAAGAGATACCTGTTCTAATCAGCCACATCCAGGAAGGTACGGTGAGCATTTGCACATCTACTGTTTTACTGTCCCTTTAAATGATGGAGCATCTGCCACAGGCGGCTTGTAGCAGACTGATTAGGAAGGACGTATAAAATACAGTCACTTGCACACCGTGCAAATACATTTACACGGTGCAACTGTTGTCATGGAGATCAAAAGAGAAGGTTTCTTAAAGAAAGTGGGGGTTGGGAGGGATTTGGAAGCTGGAGAAAGGGCGTCTGAGAGGATGAAAGGAGGCTGTTTAGGAGGACTACAGGAGAGAAAAACCTGCCACACCAGGAAAGGGGAGAGAGAGAAAAAAAACCCGCCAGGCCATGGCAGATAAATGAAAGAAATGAGAAGAAATCAGGATCATTACTGGATCCAAAGGCAAATGAATGGGGGAGTAAAGTTCAACACAGGAAAAACAATCTTTGTGTGAGAAACCTAACAATGAGCAGGCATGACCTTCTCTTAGATTTGCATTGCATTCAACGGGATTTGAGAAGAGGCAAACAGAAAGCACTCACTTCAGAAAGCAGTCTGTTGTTTGTAAATATGTCCTCAAGGATTTCTTTAATTTAAACACATTTCTGAATTTCAGCATTTTCCCCTGTGGAAAGGACCTCATTTTATTGAGTTCTTAAATAAGAGTAGAAGGGAGCCCTTAGGTTTTTTTATTTTTTATTTTTTCCATATACTTACTTTTCAAATGACTTCTTTAATTTGTCTTAAGATGACTGGTTACCAAGTGAGATTTGCTGTCAATCTGTAGGTCCATCATCATAAAAACATGTAACCCACCGGCTGGCTGAATAAGTGAGCAAATTCTCTTTCTGGAATCATTCTTTTAAGAAGGACAAAAATGAATGACAGTGTTCAAATAAATTGGCTCATCAGAAGCTATTTTCATCCCTGGTGGGGCCTGGGCAATGAAGGTCAACCCCTCCAAATCCTGCCTCAACCTGTCATCCTTCTGTGTAGGCCAGCAGGCTAAGTCCCAGCACAGAAGCCAACCCTCAGCTTGAATCCACACTTCCCGGCTGTCACATTGGACTGCTGAGTTCTCTGCTTCTCTTCAACAGCTAAGCCAGGCCTCTCTTCAACAGCTAAACCATGTGTCTGCAGTCGAGGAATTCCTTCTGACTTCATACCTTTGCCATCAGTCCTTTACCCAGTTAGATTATAAACCTGTATCTGCGATCATTCTTACCCACCTCTTTTCTTGCACCTCATGTGTGTTCAAAACCATTCTCTTCTCCATCTGCAAGAACATCTTCTGAGAACATCCCAGTGTTGAAGCCCTGATTTAGACAGGGGGAAATAGTAAGTGAGATTACATTCTGTAGGGTTCCTTGCATTCTAGGGCTTGCAATGCTATTCTTTGAAACCACATGTTTCATCGAGAATGGTGGCCACCAGAGGAGTGGAAGTGATGAGTGAATGCCAATGGAGACCAGGGAGGGAAAGGGCTTCTTGGTGAGAGTGGTCTAGGGAAGAGCCCTGGTGAGCTGGGAGCTGAGCTAGCCTGCAGAGAAGGAGTAGAGTGGGTATTCGTTGAAAGAAGAAAGAAGAACATTTTTTGACAACAGCTTTTATAAGGTGGGAATATGTAAGACAGTTGGGATCCCCACCCTCTTTCAGGCAGTCAGAGAGGAACCCAGGTGAGCAAGCAATACCCAGGAGGCATTAGTCTTGAAAGATGAGGCAGAGATCAGATCTCACAACAGGTACTACTGAGATCAGGAGACAGAGATCAAAGAGGCATGGTCAAAGTGGTTTCGTAGGAAATTTGTGTTCTCCAATATTATGCAACTCAGATTCAAAATATGTTTCCAGATCCCTACCTGATTTCTTCTTTTCCTTTTCTTTTTACCCCACCATTAACCTCATTCACTGAGTTTCATGAAAGTGAATCATTACTTCCACCCATGTATCAATTGTTCTACAGTGCTAATTAACAACCTTAATACAGTGTTCTAAAGATCATTTCCCTATGAGGATGTATTCTCTATACCCCAGAAAACCATCTCCCTTTGTTCCAAGTAGACACATGCTCCAAGCAAAAATGTCTAAAGCATCATTCAAAACAATTTTTCCAGTAAAGGATCTTACGCACTAATATTTCTTGGGAATATGAAACCCACTGCCAGACAAATGGATTAAAATGTCTCCACTAAACACACCTTCCACTCCTACTGACTTGTCTATAACTCAGAGTGAGCCTCTAGTGTCATTTTTGAAAACCTGAACTACAGGCCCTAACATTTCTTATACTTAATATACAAAATCCCTACATTTATGGATTTTTTTCAGAGGGTGTTTTAAAATACATCCACAAGGATTTCTTTAAATACATTTCTAAATTTCAATCTGACTAGTCTATCTACAAATTAATAAAGTAACTTAAACTTTCCCTGATGGAGTAAGAATTTTGCTTGCTTTTATGCATAAAATATACAATTTTCTCTTCATGTGATCCATTAAATTTTCCTCTGATTAGAAATGCTATGTATAGTGTAACTTTACAAAACTAAGAAACTTTGCAAAAGGGTGAAAAGTTCTCTGAGGCTCTATGAGTGGTTAATACCAAATACAACTTTGGAGAATTCCTACTCTGTACTTGCCTTGAGACAGTTGTTTTAACATATTTGACCTTTTGTTTCTTCATCCGTAAAGAAGTATACTTATACTCTGTGGGGTTTTTGTGGGAAAGAAAATGAAATAATATACATAAAGTACCAATTACAATGGGAAGCAAACAGTGTTCAGTAAGTGGAATTGGAGGTGGTAGAGGTGGTAGTAGTTGTAGTGGTCATTGTGGTGGCATTCATGTTGGTGTTGGGATAGTGATGGAGTGATGGATGATGGTGGTGGTAGTGATGTTGGCATTGGGATTGTGATGGAGTGACGGATGGTTGTGGTGATCGTGATGTTAGTGTTGGGATAAGTGATGGAATGATGGATGATTGTGGTGATAGCAATGTTGGTGTTGGAATAGAGGTGGAGTGATGGATAGTTGTGGTGGTAGTGATGTTAATGTTGGGATAGTGATGGAGAGTGATGGATGGTTGTGGTGATAGTGATGTTGCCATTGGGATTGTGATGGAGTGATGGATGGTTGTAGTGATAGTGATATTGGTGTTGGGATAGTGATGAAGTGAAGCATCTTTTTAGTAATAGTGATGGTGGTAACATCAAGGATGATGATGGAAGTAGCAGAGGTTGAAGTGTGGTTTGTTGGTGAAGTTTGTGATAAATATGGTGGTAAAGTTGGAAGAAGTGATAGAGGTGCTTCTACCTTTAGGTTATTTTTATGGCGGTGATGTTGATACTGGTGGTTGTAATGTTGGTGATGTCAGTGGTGGAGATGCTATTGGTGGTGGTGGTGGTGTTCACAGTATTTTTGGCAGAGATGAAGCTGGTGGTGATGATGGTGGTAGAGATGATAGTAGTGATGGTGGTGGCTTGGCTGTGTGGGGGACCTGAGGGAGTGACACTGATGTTGGCAGTGGTGACAGTGACCTGCAGAGGTGGTACACATTGATTGCTGGTGGTGGGCATCATGGTGGAGGTGCCAGTTAGTGTTGTAATTGAAATAGAAAGATAACCTAGAGATGAGTCAGCACACTACCTTTTTTTTTTTAAAAAAAAACAGCTTTATTGAGATACAGTTAGCATGCTATAGTATTCCCTATTTTAAGTGTACGATTCAGTGGTATTTCATATGTTTACAGAGATATGCAGCCATAACCATAATTGTAAACATTTTCATCACCCCACAGGGAAAGCTTGCAACCACTGGCAGCTGCTCCCATCCTCCCCCACTACCTTTTAAGTCTGTTTTTAAATCGTATAGTTTGGGAAACTCTAAGCTATGAAAGTATATGTTCCCTTTATAGGAAACACATCTCACTTCTTCCTCAGGTGCAACGATTTATTCTGCATGAAAACTGTAGATCGTATTAGCACCCTGAAAAAAAAAGATGTAAAAACACTACTGCCATTGAATAACACATAACTCTTCTCTACATATTTCATTTCAAAATTGGAATATTAAGAAAAATAGAGGAGAGCTCTCATTTGTTCCTTGTGACATAGTCCCTTAACTTACCGTAGTATATTATACATCTGGAAGAATAATAACCAAAAAAGCCCTATCTCATTAACAGCCAATTGAAACATGGACTTAAAAATAAGACAGTCATCTACTTGTGGGACTTGAGTTCAGTAAGTAAACTTAGAAACAGAGAAACTATATTGTGAAGATGTTTAACATAGCATTTGTGGTAGTAAATAAATCCGGAAACAACAATATCCCCAACAATAAAAAAAAATGGTTAAATAAAATAAAACATCAATATGATGGAATATGATATTTAAAGATTAAAGTAAAGATGGGAATATAATCATAATAACATATTAAATGAAGAAGAAAAATTCAGACACCAAGTTGTACAGGCTACAAACACAGCTATGTGGGGCAAAACACTTTACTTTAGATGAATAGGCTGAAATGCATCAAAATGTGAATAGAGTTGCATTGGATAGAAATGGTGGTGGTTTACTTTTATTATAAAAATGAGATAATTATTCTGCACAGTATTTTGCAGAAGTTTCAACTAAGAAAAAATAAGCTTTATTTTGGAACTCACAGTACTAAAGTGTAGTTCTTCTAAGAAAATGTAAAGAATTTTCTTTTCTTGTTAACAAAATATTGAAATGGAACAGAACAAAAACACCTGTGTTGTCTATTATACTTAAGCTTCTTAGAATGTGTTTTCACCCATGGAGAGGAAAAAAAGGAAAGATTTCCCCATTCTACCTGTAAAACAGATGACAGGCAGGATTAATCCCACCAAACTGGAGGAACTACATGTCAGCAAGCAGGTCCCTTCATTCTTGTGGAGGATTTCGCTAAATTGGTTACTCTATGAAAACATTTTCTCACAGGCATTTGACTCCACTGTCTACACTTCTTGACCGGACTCCACATTCCCCATACTGTGAATCCAACTTGCTGTCTTAGGGAGCCTTAAAGCCTCACTGGGAGCCAGTTGAACAATTAGAATATTTAATGGATGTAAACCTCATTTAAAAATAATATTATTTTATTGGGCTCACTATATCTAACATTAAAACACTGTGTAAAATAGGGGAAATCTCCTTGTTGGTAAATTTGACTTATAGGTGATGTTGGCAGAGAAATTAATTTAATTAATTAGGTTACATAAATGCAATTCAGTGGTTGCAGCAAAACAATTTTCACGTAGAGTAATTGAATTTTCAAAACACAGAATCTTGAGATCTGTTTCTAAACAGTGTGAAAAGCCATAGCCCATCAGTGCAAAAGCCAGCACATCTGTGGATTCAGAGGTGCATAGACATTTGTTTATAATAAAAAGGGTATGAGCTCTTCTACCAGGATCTAACTCTGAGCCAACAGATACAAATAATAAATGGTTTACGTGACTGTTTCACTGACACCTGCTGGCACCATGAATATACTACATTAGATTGGCTATTGGGAAAAGCAAGTGGAGTCCAAGAAAATCATAAATGGAGAAACTTGCTGTGAACAATAAAAATGATTTTACTGCTCTTGAATAAGTCAGAATGACTACTAATGACAGTCTGAGGCTTGGAATCCCCTGGGAAGTGAGTATTAGGCAATCCATAAGTGTTTGCTGAATCCATCAATGCTGCTCATCAGCTTAAAACCTTCTTCTGATTTCTCCCTGTCTGCCCTGCCCCAGTCACATTTGGCAGGTTTCCAAGGTCTTGCTCCACTCGGTCTGTTCCCTCCTGACTCACTGCTGGGGCAGGTGCACACCCTCTACAGGCTCCACTCACCCCATCCTCCTTCCACTTCTCTGAGCCGTGCCCCACCAAGCCCACCTGGGCTCTGAGTCTTCCCACCATTTCAGAACACCCACACTAACACTTTCTGGATGCCTGCTGGCCTTCACCTCCCTACCATGCATGTCCACACTTTTCTCTACAGATTCTTAAGTGCTTATTTCCTCTCTCCAGGTCGATTATAAGCACTTTCAGGACGGAGAAAGCTTTCAGAGCCCTGAGAGATCTAGATCCATAGTTTGTACTTAAATATATGTGTGTATATGTATATGCATACATACGTACATGTATACATATATACACACACACACACATAAACAAACATATCTGTTGACTGCCTGAAAGTCTACAAAACCTTTATTTCCTAGAGCCGCATCTTGGTGGCATTCGTATACCTTTTTTTTTTTTTTTTTTTTTTTTTGAGACTGAGTCTTGTTCTGTCACCCAGGCTGGAGTGCAGTGGTGCAATCTCGGCTCACTGCAACCTTCACCTCCCAGATTCAAGTGATTCTCCCATTTTAGCCTCCCAGGTAACTGGGACTACAGATGCCCACCACCATACCTGGCTAATTTTTGTATTTTTAGTAGAGACGGGGTTTCACCATGTTGGCCAGGCTGGTCTTGAACTCCTGACCTCAAGTGATCTGCCTGCCTCAGCCTCCCAAAGTGGTGGCATTACAGGCACGAGCCACCACACCCAGTCTTATACCATTCTTGAAAAGGCTCCAGTTTCCAAATAAAGTCCTACACATCGGCCTAAATCCTACTTTGACCTGGTGGACCATCTTCACATCAGCAGGGTGGAGTTAGCACCAGCCTCTCTCTTGCCCCCAATTTAATCACCCCCAAATGATTCCAGAATGACTCAGGGCTTCCTGAAAGAGATTACCTTTCTATAGTGTGTACACTCACCTTCACATGCCAGTTTTCAACCTGGAAACACCGTGGTTCTGGGATATTTCCTTAGAATATAAGCTCCGTGAGGACAGAGGTCTTTTGTTTTCTTACATTTCCAAACTGAAGTCTGTTCCCTGGTGCCTGGAACAAGGCCTGGCACAGAGCAGCGAGCCCAAGAGTTCTTGCTGGGTGCAGGCCTGAGGGTCAGTCACACCCCATTGTAAGTGTACCTGGAGATGCCACAAACATGATCTGTATTTTGACACTTTCTCGCCAATTAGACAAGTCAACCAGGACAGCATGAAGGACAGAATGAGAGCACAGGCTCTGGGGCCAGACACCTGGGTTCAGATTCCCCTCCTGCCATGTATACTCAGGTGACCTCCAGTGTCCATTGACGGTCCAGTGGCTCAGAGGGGCTGAGAGGGCCGGATGCACTCGCAGGTAAAGGAAGGGTGCCTGGCACAGACCAAGCACTGCACATGGCTTTGCAGCTGCTACTGGACCACTGCCCCAGCATCACGGCAATGACGCCACTTTATTTCTGCTTTCCTACTGGGTGTGGGCGTTGATTTCACTCTTGTCCTACCTCAAGACTTCTTTAGTGTGTTCTTTTCTCTCCTGTTTAGGCTCCCAAGAAACATTTGCAAAATGGGATTATCCGTGGCTACCAAATAGGTTACCGAGAGTACAGCACTGGGGGTAACTTCCAGTTCAACATCATCAGTGTCGACACCAGCGGGGACAGTGAGGTTTACACCCTGGACAACCTGAATAAGTTCACTCAGTACGGCCTGGTGGTGCAGGCCTGTAACCGGGCCGGCACGGGGCCTTCTTCTCAGGAAATCATCACAACTACTCTCGAAGATGGTAGGTTCGGCCCGGCCCTGGTGGTGACTTTCCCTCCGCAAAGGTTCCCTCGGGTCTCCCCCGGGGCTCCCCCAACCTCGCCGCCCCCGCTCCTCCCTCCGCTGACTTTGCAGTGACCTGCAGGGCCTGGGGTCTCGGGTGGGAAAGCCTTGCCTCATGACCTCGCCCACCCCACTGATTCGCACCCCTCAGGCTGGGCTGGATTGCAAAGCCAGCAAGTCCCTCCCTTTTCAGACTCTTCCTCATTCATTTCGGGTACAAGAATTGGGCTTTTCTGGAGTGAAGGGGAGGCTCTCCCTATTACTGCAGAAGTCTCACAAGAAGACAGAAATGCTATTTGCTAAAAAGCTTTCTCCCAAATGTTAAGAAAGTTTTGTTAAATTTATTGTTTTTTCAATTGCTTTCTATTTTCAAGCAGTCTGAGCCCAGAGAAAAGGAATTTTCAGATCGCACAGTGATCGATCGCCCCCTAGCGGCCATGATGAATTAATTAGCCCTTCCAGGGTGACACAGAAAAACCCAGAAGCTCTAATTTCCAGTAGTGTTTGTAAATAAAGAACCCTGGTATCCAAACGCACAGTGTTTCAGGCAGAAAGTTAAGATATGGGGGTTATTTGTAGCAATAAGTGGTAGCTTTCAAGGCAGCAAGCTGGCACTGCATTTACCTCTTGTGCAGTTAGCCATTTGATCATAGTTGTTTTGTTTTTTTTTTTTTTTTTGAGACGGAGTCTCTCTCCCGAGTCTGGAGTGCAGTGGCGCGATCTCAGCTCACTGCAAGCTCCGCCTCCCGGGTTCACGCCATTCTCCTGCCTCAGCCTCCCAAGCAGCTGGGACTACAGGCGCCCGCCACCTCGCCCGGCTAATTTTTTGTATTTTAGTAGAGACGGGGTTTAACCATGTTAGCCAGGATGGTCTCGATCTCCTGACCTCGTGATCCGCCCGCCTCGGCCTCCAAAAGTGCTGGGGTTACAGGCGTGAGCCACAGCACCCAACCCTTGATCATAGGTTTGAGGAAGCAAATATGACTTGCACCTGTAATATCTGACAATTTTTGCAAGGAGAGGAGTCTTCAGTGACTTGCAACTTGAACACTGGAATTGTCTATCTTCATAATCTTTGCAATAGTAGTTAAATATGCCTTTGTTTTGCTTCAATGCTCATTTTCATTAAGATGCTTGTTTCAGCCAGTATTTTGCACCCCCTCCTAGTGCCAACAGTTAAGATTTACAAAAGCTCAGTAGTAAAAATGCTTTCAACATTCTTCTGACCCGTCTCCTCGTCTGTGGTCTCTCTTCCCTCTGGGGAAAGGGATGAGGATGAGACAGGAAATCTGTGACTGTATTTCTACTTTTTAGCACTTTACAATGGTTAAGCTTCCAATTTATATGCCAGATATTACTAAATACAGAGGTACTGTACTCTATAAAGTAAATGCAACTTAAAGAAGTAACTTCCAAGAGTAAGGGGAAAATAAATCAGACAAACAATGATCTTCTACTCAGGCAATAAAATTAAGAAGCTGTCCTAAAAGTAAATTAAGTTGGAAAGAGAGACTATGGAATCCATTAGAATATATGCATTGACTCATGATATTTTACTGAGTTATAAAGATTTATGTAGAGAAGTGATCTTTGTTATTTTTTCTTTTTTTTTTTTTTTTTTTTTTGGAGACGGAGTCTCGCTCTGTCGCCCAGGCTGGAGTGCAGTGGCCGGATCTCAGCTCACTGCAAGCTCCGCCTCCCGGGTTTACGCCATTCTCCTGCCTCAGCCTCCCGAGTAGCTGGGACTACAGGCGCCCGCCACCTCGCCCGGCTAGTTTTTTTTGTATTTTTTAGTAGAGACGGGGTTTCACAGTGTTAGCCAGGATGGTCTCGATCTCCTGACCTCGTGATCCGCCCGTCTCGGCCTCCCAAAGTGCTGGGATTACAGGCTTGAGCCACCGCGCCCGGCCTATTTTTTCTTTCATTTTGGGGTTGAGTGCATTTTTTTGCTTGCATATGGAAATATTAAAATATGTTGCTTTTACAGTATTGCTTTGCTCATAAACCACCTACAGTTATTACAGATTCTAATTATTTGATTTCAGTGCCCAGTTACCCCCCTGAAAATGTCCAAGCCATAGCAACATCACCAGAAAGCATATCAATATCCTGGTCCACACTTTCCAAGGAGGCCTTGAATGGAATTCTCCAGGGGTTCAGAGTCATTTACTGGGCCAACCTCATGGACGGAGGTAAGAGGACTCAACTAGGACTTTGGGTTTGCCTCCAGAGAATGCATGATGGAATTTGCAGACCCCTCCTAACTCCTAACAAGGGGCTCAGGATACGGCGGGCACCTCTTTATCAATAGACACTTTCCCCTTTTCTATCATCTCTCATTTGACATTGGAACAGGTCTCTCTGTTTAAAACATCACACACCTTCTAAACCCAATTTGAAGCCTAGGCGGGGGCGGCACTTGGGAAATTCAACATAGATGTGTTTTCCTAATTGTGAGTGTCTATGTCAAGTCTCTGCAGGCAGCACCAAAACCTCCATCTCTACCTAGAACATTCTATGTGATAGGTATTCTAGAATGTTGGTGCCTTCCTGTTTCCCAGATAGAACTCCGCGGGGAAACGTTAAAGTTCCTGTAGCTGTGCTGTAAGTGGGTGTGGGAAGAGTGCCCAGGCACACGGAGGGGGCACTAAGGAGAGGGCCAGGAAGTTCAGGGCCCTCTCGTTTTGTCTCCTGTTTCTCTTTCTCCTCTTTCTTCCCCTTCTCCTCCTCTCTTTTCCTTGTTCTTTATCGTGTGTGTGTGTGTGTGTGTGTGTGTGTGTGTGTGTGTGTGTTTCCAGTTGTAGGACAAAATTTTCCTGTTTGTTGAGGGAAAGACTTTGAAAAAGTGACTTTCTCAAGTGGCCATAAGATTGGGGCTATAAGTTTCTTGGAGCACACCTCATTGTCTTTGCCCTCGGGCTGCAAGTGGTGCCTACCAGGCTGGGCCGGGCTGTGTGAGTATCCTGGGGGCAGAGCGAGGCTGCAGCCCCCAACAGGAGAGGCCTCTGGAAGTCTGCTCACCGTCTCTGTCCCAAGCCTGGGGGGCCTACACCTGCCTCCTCCCCTGCCCTCCATTTGCAGCCCTCTCCTGCGTCCCCTGTCCCTGAACAGTACCTCTCCTCCTGTTTGGGGCTTCTTTTCTTTTTCTTGAGAGAGGGTCTCCCCCTGTCACCCAGGCTGGGATGCAGTGGCAGGATCTCAGCTCACTGCAACCTCCGCCTCCCGGACCCAAGCAATTCTCCTGCTTCAGCTTCCCAAGTAGCTGGGATTACAGGTATGCACCATGCCTGGCTAATTTTCAGTATTTTTAGTAGAGATGGGGTTTTGCCATCTTGGTCAGGCTGGTCTTGAACTCCTGGCCTCAAATGATCTGCCCCCTCGGCCTCCCAAAGTGCTGGGATTACAGGAGTGACCCACTGTGCCCAGCCTGGGGCTTCTTTCAACCCCCGCAACTGGGTATGATCCCTGACGGGTGCTCACCTCCAATTTTGGGCAAATGCAGTCAAGGACCTATCCCTTCCATGCCCAGGACCTCCTGGATCTGTTCTACCAGGCAGGCCGCTGTCCCCATGCAGGTAAACGTAGGGCCCCACAGGTGGCAGGAGCCTCCACGGTGGGTGCAACAGTAAGGCAAGAAGACACATGAGCAGTGCAAGCATTACTGGCTCCGCGAGTGCAGGCCTTTGAGCCTCAGCTCTGCATGTCCCTAACCGGATGTGTTTCTCAGGACTGAGACCAGGCCTTGTGCCTTTGATGGTGTATGTAGTACCTGGAGCAGTACCAGCCATGGGAGGCGATCTAGAATGACCCCCTTGGTCCTGCAGCAGACACATTTGCTAAACACCCGCTCAGCACTGAGCTCATGGGAAGCACCAAGGTTGCTGTGTCTGTCCCTGTCGAGGTTCCAGACCAGTGACCGAAGGAGATGCTAATGAATACGGAACCACAGACCCAAGAAGGGACAGCCCCACAGAAGGGCAGATTTAAGTAGGTGATTCTGTAACACCTTCACCCCCCCACCTAAAGACAAGCTTTTAAAACACCACAGAGTAGAGAGTGAAGAAAATTTGCAAAGTCATCTATTTTATGGACAAAATGCCATATGACATCATTACATATGTTCCTTCTGATTTCTACTCCTTATATTGAGTGGGTGAAATTAAATACCCTAAACATTCTTCTAAAGGCAGTGTTATGCTAAGATGTCTCTTCTGTTGTTCTTGTTGGAAATATTTCTAGAATCCAGTGGCGACTTCATCCACATGACTCATATTTTCTAAGATCACTTGGCTAATATTGCCTGCTGGCATCTCCATTCTAAAACGAAAGATGTGGCTTCATACCTTTAAAGCTTTGAAAACTTGAATATTCAAAAACATAATTCTTTAAATAAAGAAATGCTTGGGAGTGCATGCAGCTTTTTAAAGACACCTTCACTCATGGAATTAAAATCAAAGTGATGAGATAAATGTACAGTGTAGAAGTTCTGCACGTAATTTCCGAAAGATAAGCAAGAAACCTTCAGAAACGGGAACCTGCCTGCGAATGGTCACTCTTCCTGCTACCCGAGAGATTTCGTTTATGAAGCAGGTCAGTTCACCGGGCTACTGGACACTTTCGCACAAACTCCTCATTCTGTGGCCTCCCGGGCTGGCTGGATTTCCACAGACATTGAGCATGAAGTGACTGTGTAAAGCCACATCTTGAGCAAACATCACAATCACACTCCACACACACACACATGCTCATCACAACACATAACCTGCACCCATGCGACACATATGCCACACACCCACATGCACCACATATCACACAGCAACCCCACACACCCCATACACACCACACACACACACCACACACACTACACCGACACCACACATACAGCACACACCAAAGCGCACACACCCCACACACATACACACACCCCATATACACCACATACCACCCCCCAGACACATCACACATACACCACACCACACACCCCACATACACATGCACACACACCACACATACACACCACACATACACATACCCCACATACGCTGCACACTATGCCACACACACAGACCACAGACACAACACATACATAAAGCCCACATATACTGCACACCACACCATACATACACACCACACACACCACACACACACACCCCACATACACCACACACCATACCACACATACACGCCACACGCACACCGCATATCACACCACACACACACCCCATATACACCACACACACCCCACATATGCACACACACCACACATGCACACACACCACACATACACATACCCCACATACACCACACACGACACACCACACACACCTCACATACACCACATACCACACCACATACACACCCCAATATGAGACACACCACACCACACATATACAAACCCCCACACACACCACACACACTCCACATACACATGCACAGACACACCACACCACATACACCCCAGTACACCACACACTACACCACACATACACACCACACCACACATACCCCACACACACACCCCACATACACCGCTCACCACACCACACATCACACACCTCATGCTACTTACAACATATGCCACACACATACACCATACACCCACATACCACACACACAGACGCACACACACCATTCACATCACATACCACAAACACCACACACACACACCATCCATTCACACAGGCTGAGAGAGGCAAATATCATGACTACCACTGTAATTAGCAATAACTTGAATACTTTCCAAAATATGTCTAAGAAAGAATTCTGTTGTTAATATGATCAGGTGAAATAAAACTGGTTAGTATATTTGATAGGGCAGGTTAAATAAACAATACTTTGATGGATTTTCTGATTTTTTTTTGCATGGTCAGAAAGTTAAATCATGGTTGAGGCCTGACGGAAACAGTTTATTTGAGATTGCTAGGATAATTGTATCCTTTGAAAAGTTACCGTTTTCCTCTGAATTTTTGCTACCTTCCATCTCATCCATCTTCCTTCATGACAAAAATGATAAACTCGGAAAGGAAGCAATATTTAGGTGCCAACTAGTGTATGTAGGCAGCTGAGGGTTGCTTCTGAAGCTATTCCCACACCTATTTTGTTTTCTGCCTTAAAACCCTCTGAGAATGAGGCAGGATATAAATAAATACACAAAACTATTTTGTTTAAAACAAAATTTGTAATAGAAAAACTCTGATATCTATATTTATTTTATATATATTTTTAATTTTATTCCCCTCATGGCTTCAACTGAACAGTACACTTCAGTTAACGTGTGTGTGTGTGTGTGTGTGTGTGTGTGTGTGTGTGTGTGTTTATGTGTGTGTGTATTAAACAGCTCTATAGGGGCATGGAAGATAGACTGTAGAAATTCATGTTTAAAAGAAAAGAGCTAAAAAGAATGACAAACTAAACACTCAGTTTTGTATCTGGCTTTCTTTTTTTTCATCCTTTGCTTTTTATTTCTTCCATATCTGCTAGTCACCCAGTATCTGTCGTCAGGAAAATACCCTTCCTTCAGAGTCTGTGAGGTGTTCTAGCAAATAGAGCCAACTCTGGCTCAGGTGGTTTTCAAAATCTTAGAACTGGGGTTTTGACTGCTTTTGTCTTCATGGTTCATGATAAATTAGTTGATCAAAATGACTTGAACCCTCTAATGAGCAAACATCTAAATGTTAATTCTAATTAGTATATTAACCATTAGCATTTTTAATCATTTTGTTGTAAGTGTTTCCTTTTTTTTTTTTTTTTTTTTGAGACTGAGTCTCGCTCTGTCGTGCAGGCTGGAGTGCAGTGGCGCAATCTCGGCTCACTGCAAGCTCTGCCTCCTGGGTTCACCCCATTCTCCTGCCTCAGCCTCCCGAGTAGCTGGGACTACAAGCACCCGCCACCATGCCTGACTAATTTTTGGTATTTTTATTAGAGACAGGGTTTCACCATGTTAGCCAGGATGATCTTGTTCTCCTGATCTCGTGATCTGCCTGCCTCAGCCTCCTGAAGTGCTGGGATTACAGGCGTGAGCCACCGCGCTCGGCCAAGTGTTTGCTCTCTTTAAGATCAGAGAGGCCAGGTTGCCCTTCTCCCTCCTCACCAGGCTCCTCTTCCTCATTCTGATTCAAGAGTTGCGTGGCCGGAGGGTCACAGCTTTCTCCTATGTTGTGAAATGATCCTACTTTCCCTGTGAGGTGGACACCCTGCACTCTTGAGAAAAAAAGAAACCTTCATCACAGTCTCATAACCAGCTCCCAGCACCCTGCCCTGCCCAGCCCCTCCCCTCAGCTGTGTTGTGTATATATTTTTATTGACTGTGTGTGTATATATCTGTAGGAATGTGTGTGTGTGATCTTTGACAGTGAAGTTTCTAAATCTGAAAAGATCTTAATGAGTTCTATATTTAAACTTTGTCTATTATCATTTGAGTTTTTAATTAGTTTGTTTAAAGGCAGGGTC
This sequence comes from Rhinopithecus bieti, assembly GCF_001698545.2. Classification (NCBI taxonomy): domain Eukaryota; kingdom Metazoa; phylum Chordata; class Mammalia; order Primates; family Cercopithecidae; genus Rhinopithecus; species Rhinopithecus bieti. Next base: position 403,828 of record NW_016827514.1, read on the forward strand.
TGGCTCTGTCACTCAGGCTGGAGTACAGTGGCACAATCACAGCTCACTGCAGCCTCCAGTTCCTGGGCTCCAGCAGTCCTCCCACCTTGGCCTCCCATGTAGCTGGGACCAGAGACATGAGCCACCATGTCTGGTTACATTTGGGTTTTTTATCCTAATCCAAAAGACCTGCATTAAATGCATTCAGGAAAAGAAATATAATTGAAAATGGAAAGACCCTTCCTTCGGAGATGAGAATTTCCAATCCATCTGGGGCAACGAAGTATTGATATCTTGACTGCCTGGTGACCACACGTGCGCATTCTCCTCATTTTTATAAGCCCTCTGTTCAGATTTCCAAATTGTGACCTCTGACAGCTGGCACCCTGCTGGCCTCCCTAGAAGACAGGAGTCCAAAGACATGTCTTTGGACCATCCTCACCCTGCTCTCTCCCCAGCAAAGCCCCAGCCTACAGAACTGCTTCTGGTGGTCCCAGGCCTTCGGCTCCCACTGGGGCCTGGACTGTGGGAGCCACATGGAGCCCCTTTACCCCTCTTCTTGCAACTCCTAGAAGGCACAGGGGCTCTGGCATGTGAGGGACAGGCCTCAGTCATCCCATGCAGTATTTGCTACTCTCCTTTAATGCTATATCCATTCCACATTGATCCTTTTGGTGACAAAAAATTAAAATGAACAAAAGACATTCCACAGTCATTGTCATCACAAAATACATGGCTCTTCATTTGTGAACTTCTGTGGAATATCCTGGACACACAAGAGAAAAGAAAAACAATGAACAGGAAGGAAAACCAGGCAGGCAAAAAGCCCGTTTAATCTGGCAGACACGACGGCTCGTGGGTGCCTCTATTTTCAGCCCATTTTCTGCTTTTTCCCAGAGCGACTGAGGAGAGCAGCTGACATCTGCAGCCTGTGCCCTCAGCCACTGTGCTGGGCTCCTTGATCCTCTCTGTCCTTTGACTTCCTTGGCTGTAAAATGAATGAGTTGCGAAAGTAATTGAATAACTCTGCTGATTGCATAAGTTACTATCTGTACTTAGAATAGCATAGCGCTGGCACCTAGGCAGGCATGCATGTCACGTCCACTCCCTATACAGAGGCCGGGGAGAGTGAGAGGGATTGACAGACAGCTAGCATTGCCCTCTAAATGTAGCCAAAGCAGACCTGTTCAACAAGGTACTCCCCGGACCTGCTGGTCTCTTGGGGTAACCGACCTGCTCTGGGTACCAATGTGTCACTGACAGCCCCTTCCCCTAGGGAAACAGTTCTCAGACCCTTCTCATGCTCTGAAGATGACTCATTTCAAAACCCATCAGCCAAACACCAAGGAAGTACATCATTGGTAAGTTTTCTCATATGGCCGTGTATCATATGCTGGAGATGAGAGTGCATAGTGTTCCATCTGTGAATATTATTAGTGAATCCCACTCCTAAAAGTGAAGCATTTTTAGCTGACACCAAATTTCTGACACATGGGCATGTCACTTCAGGATTGAAGCTGAGAGGAGTTCACTCCAGGTAAAAAGAGGGGTTTGCTGAGCCACTCAGTTTAGCATAGGTGTATTTTTTTCTAATTTAAATATGTTATCTTTTCAGCTTTTATAAGGTATAATTGACAAAAATTGTGTATATTTCAAGCATGCAGCTTGTTTTGACGTATGTATCCAATGTGAAATGCTCGCCACAATCAAGCTAATTAACAGCAGGTCCACCATCTCAGATAGTTGCCCATTTCTTCCCCCACCCCAGATGATACAAAGTTTCAGTTATGCAAGATGAGTAAGTTCTGGAGATCTGATGTAGGAAGTGGTGACTATAGTAAAAGATACTGTCTTATAGACTGGAAACTTGCTAAAGAGGGTAGATCAGATATTTGAGATGAAGTTAGGTGCTTAAAAATACATGTATGTTAAAGTAGAGCTTGTTTAAAATAACGGTAAAACCCCTCAGCTTGCAGAAGCTTCCTAACGAATAGTTAGCAGTGGAGCTGCCACGTGTGCAGTGCGTGTGGGCTGCCAAGTGTGCAGTGCGTGTGTGCCGCCGCTTGTGCAGTGCGTGTGTGCCACCGAGTGTGCAGTGCCTGTGAGCTGCCGAGTGTGCAGTGTGTGTATGCCGCCGCGTGTGCAGTGCGTGTGTGCTGCCGCGTGTGCAGTGCCTGTGTGCCGCTGCGTGTGCAGTGTGTGTGTGCCGCCGAGTGTGCAGTGCGTGTGTGTGGTACTAAGTGTGCTGCTCGGGGTGCAGGGGACATTGCTCATTAGCACCTGCTGAAGGCTGAGTGACAGCCCTGGTGCTGGCCTTGGGTTGATAACACTTAACTTGGAGCGAATTGCTTCATTTCCAGACCAATGTTCTGCCTTGTGTTCTGGAGCAGTTTGGTGTGAATGATCTTTTCCAAAGGGCCACATGACACCATGAGCTCACAGGATGACTGTGCACAGTCCCTTTGAGGAATTCCCATGTCCAGATGGTGGCTGGACAGGTGATGGCATGGCACAGGGACAGTCAGTGGGGACAATGCGGAAAAATGAGCAGAAATAGGCTCAGAAGTGGGATTTTGTTTTCTTGTTCTTGTCCTCCAGAGCTGGGTGAGATTAAAAACATCACCACCACACAGCCTTCCCTGGAGCTGGACGGGCTGGAAAAGTACACCAACTACAGCATCCAGGTGCTGGCCTTCACCCGCGCAGGAGACGGGGTCAGGAGTGAGCAGATCTTCACCCGGACCAAAGAGGATGGTGAGAGACGGGTGGGCGGCGGGTCCCAGCAACTGCTGGAAGGGCTGGGTCAGAGGGAACTCACTTGCCTTTACCCTGCAGTTCATCAGGCTATTCTCAGTGCAAACCTTTGCTGCCTTCCCAAAATATCCCAGTGCAATTTAGAGCATTAGCTTCCTCTCTTGCCTTTGCTTGATGGGTCTAATCCATTGCTTCTTCTTCCTCTATATTTTTTCTTCTTTCTTTTTTTTTCCTTTGGCCAAGTACTATTGTAAATAGAAATTCATTTTATCCTGGAGCTGTAATACTTGTCATACATGTTTTGTATCTTGTTAGAATAATTTTAGTGGCTCTTCAGCTATTAGTGTAAGCTCTGATTAAATCCATCCTTCGACTTCTTGAAAATTATGTACAGGCTGAAGTTCTATTATTCTTTGCCAGCTGAAACACTTTAGAATAAGTCCTTAATTTGCGAACTTCATGTTAATTTTTTTTTTAATTCTTGCAAGAATTCATGGTGATTTAGTAAAAATTTAAATTGCTGCTCATTTTGTTCTACAACAATAATTCTTGCTGTTCCTTACAATTTGGATTGGGTTATGTGACTATTACCCAAACCTACAAAAACCGTACAACAAAGATTCTGTACTATTTTAAGGGAAACTCTGAGGGGCGTTAGCCAAGCCTGTTTGAGGAACAGATAAGTTCTGATAAATACTACTGTGGTAGTGAGAAAAGTAGCCTCCACCTTAGTAAAGGAAGGAGCAACTGATGTCAAATTGATGCCCACATAGAACCTTCCCAGGTTCTTCCAGCACAGAAGTATACATTGAGATAAGACATTAGCAGACCTAAATGCTGTGTTGGATCGTCTCTGCAACTTTTGTCATCTTGCCGGGACTCTGTTCCCCAGGCAGCGTAGGGGCAGGAGAGTTGTTGACCATTGCCGGTCGCCTCCCATGTATGGGCAGGTTTGATGTCTATGCCATCTCCCCCACTACTAGAGTATCCAAAATGCTGTTATTCCATCCCATATCTGTTCTGATGGAAGCAAAGAACACCTGTTGGGGGGCACAATACGCTCTTCTCCTCAGCCTTTCTGCCCCTGACCATGACTCTCTGTTATTCTAAGCTTGCCATCTTCCACCTCACTCTCTGCTCTCACCTTGGCAAGCCAGGCCTTGCTCTCCTGAGCAGCCCCAGGCATCCACTGTCACCTGGTGTTTTCGCTGCTTCTGTAGCCCTTCTCACATTATGATGTCTACACCCAAATTAATCCTCATTTGCTTTAGTTTTTTTCTATAATGCACAGGTAGTTCTTCCAGGGAATGTGCAGGTGTCAGCAGTTCTGCTCTAAGAAATTGGGTTATTTAGGGAAATCTAAGGTTCAACTGTAATGCCATTAGGAAGTCACACATCAATAGAGATATCTAGAAAGCTAAGTCCTGAGTAAAGACAGCCATAATTTAGTTTTTTTAAAATGTAATAGACGAAGAGCTGTGCATATGCTGGCTCTGTCACCTGCTACCTGTGGGACTTTGGGCACCTTACCTAAGCTTCTGTGGACTGGATTGTCCTCATGGGCAATCTGCTGTAGCAATCAGCCTGCACAGAACCAATGTATGAGAGCTGAAGTGATGTCTGAAAGCACCTGCTTGCCACAAAGTGAGATGCTTCCTGACACTCAATATTTGATTATTTGCTCTCCACTCCTTCAGAGCAGGAGTGAAATACTTTTTTTTACATTGCTAAGCAATAATGCAAATGTCACTGGAATTATTATTTAAAGAGCAAACTGATCATCCACAAAAAGTTTTGCATCTGCGTTTTTAGAAGAATGTACAGAAATCCAGTAAGAAGGGAAGGCTCTTCACAGATCCTTATTAATTCACAATTTTAGATCAATTTTAAATTAATATTCTAGTTTTAAAAATCATAGAGTTCTCTTTCAAACCTTGACCCCAAGGCCCAAAGTCTAATTTGTCAATCAATTATGCCTTACTTTTGTCTTCAGTGCTGATAGTGTGTGGAGCTGGGATTGACTATGGAAAACCCTGCCTTGGGTGCCCCAGTTACCCCAAGGAGGATGCTGTGGATCCCACTTTTGCTGGTGGTATGGGACAAGGACTATGCAGAACTGAGTGTCAATATTTTTTAGGATAAGTGTGTATTTTCAAAAAGAGGTGGAGTAGTGGATCACTTGAGGCCAGGAGTTCAAGACCAGCCTGGCCAACATGGTGAAACCCTGTCTCTACTAAAAATGCAAAATTAGCTGGGTGTGGTGGTGGGCGCCTCTAATCTCAGCTACTCCGGAGGCTGAGGCAGGAGAATCACTTGAACCCAGGAGGCAGAGGCTGCGGTGAGCTGAGATCATGCCACCGCACTCCAGCCTGGGTGACAGAGTGAGACTCCATCTCAAAAATAAAAATAAAAAATAAAAAATAAAAAAAAGAGGTGGAGTGAAGATTGGGTGGAAGAAGAGAAAAACTAGAATAATATCACTTTATCTCCCAAGTTCACATGAAAAATTCAATAATTTAGAAATGATGAAGAGTTGTGTCAACCGTGTCAACCACTTTTGTGGACTCAATACCTAATAAAATTAGGCATTCCAGCAGTTTACAGAATTAAATGCAATTTTATTTATCTGATTGGAAGAAGGGACAAAGGCCAATTCGGAGAACAAATGCCCAGTCGAACTGATTACAGATCCTATTAATACCTCAGTGAGAAAGCTTTGTAATTTTGAAGTTTGGATTACACTTGCAAGTTCAATTAAATTGTGTAAAAATACAGATAGATTTCCAGTAAAATAATAATTTCCAACATTTACTCAGTTCTTTCTCAATAAGATACTATTTTAGGCTCAGGTTGAAGTTTCAATGTTTATCAATGTTTTTGCAAGCAAAGAAAGACAGCTACATTAACAGGGACCACCTGATTCAGTTGTCTATGCCAGACACACGTCCTGTACCAGTCTTCCTAATCTAGGGAGCCTGGAGGCTTAAACTGTGTTATTAGGTCACTGATCATACTAAAAGGAGAAACTTAACCCTAATAAAGGCAAAAATTTACTTTTGCAACAGATTATTTGCAATAGAAATATTTGTTTAGAGAACAAGTCTGTGCTTTAAGTAGTTTCTCTACCTCTATCTAAAGATTCTTGGGCTCATAAACATATTCACAGGTCCACGGACATATTGTCATGTCTCTGGTCATAATCTCAGGGCCATAGACATAGTCTCGTATCCATAACTATAGTCTCGGGTGCATGGACATATTCTCATGTCTGTGGTCAGAGTCTCAGGGCCATGGATATCGTCTTTTATCCATAAATGTAGACTCAGATGCATGGAGATATTTTTGGGGCCTGTGACAACTGTTCGCAGTTCACATTATCTTTCCAGGACTGCTCAGTCAGTGAGAACTTGTACCCCTGTTATTGCTGCAGAAACACAAAGGATGACTTGGTGATCAGGCGTTCTGTTTTTGAGCGCAAGAACAACTAATCCTGACTTCTAAAACAGTTGTGAAATCCTGATGCCATTTTATTTGCCAATACTGTAATGTGAGCCAAGCCATAAGGAAAGAGAACACAAACAAAATGAATCTATTAATCTTCCAATTGCTATTTTCACTCTGAAGGCAAAAGCTAGTTTCAGCCTTGATCCCTTTACACAAGAGTAAACTTTGCATATGTATCAATAGAGATAGTTAAGTTCAAATATTGACGGAACACATCACTAATGCACATAACTCTGAAGGCACATGTGAGAGGGCCAGCAGCAGGTGGAATATGTCATCTCTACTCCCTCCCCACCGTCAATTAGCAAATCTTATTGGGAGAAGACCTGAAAGTAGAGCTAAGAGGAAGCAAAAAAATAAACTGACATCCAGATACCTCTGAATCCTCCGACCACTCATACCTTGAGCCATACATACTTATGAAGGTGTGGATAGTATGTGGCTGTGACATGTGCTGGGGTGATTTTATGACCACACCTCAGACCTGAAAGGGGGTAGATTGCATGTTGTGTTTGCATAGCCACCAGTGGTGCTGCCCCTCAGTAGACACTGGGAAGTACAGCCAATCAACACTGCTTAGGATTCAGGGGCTCTACAGCCTATGGTAGTGTGCCCTGTGCAGTGGCAGATATACCAGCAACACGACAGACAAGATGTCCTAGAACAGATTCTACCACGTGGCTTTCCACACTCCCTCCACTGCAGTGGTTCTCAGACTAGGTTCTTACACAGCCCAAGGGTTATTGGGTGGGCCCCAGTGGTAAGCAAGAGGCCCAGTGAGAGACTCCATTCTCTCCCTGACCCTGGCTTCAAGAGCCACCCCACTTCTACTTGTGTTATGTGCTGGGTTTCCACTTGATGGTTTGGTTAAAGCATCAGTCAAACATTTAAAGAATGTTTGAACACTCCTGCTCTAGTGAGAGGAAAGGCCAAAAATACCAGAGTCTTATGGACATGGGAAGAGAAAAGGGACATATGTGCATTGCTTGGTGAGATGACAGCTGTGAACGTGACATGTCCCTCCAGGATTGTAGCATCTGCACGGCACGGCATGGCTCAGGAAAAGCCACTGAAAAGTTGTGGACTCAGAAGGATCTGGCTACCATGGTGTACCACGTATGTACATGCATGTTTGTGTGTGCACATGCGCATACACACACACCTGCCTGTGGCTGTTTACTAAGAGCAGAAAAATGATGGTGAAAAAAAATGAAGCTGACTGCAGTGTTTGTGTGGGTGTTTAGTCAGAGTTTCATCTGATACTCGTACTTAAACCAAAGCAATACTGTTTCAGAAAAATTATTTTGGTATTTTACATTAAGGTATGTTACAGGAGAGCTGACCCACTTGTATTTATTTTCTATGCTGTGGAGCAGATTGCTACAACCTTAACACCTTAAAGCAATACAAATGTCTTATCTCATCGTTTCCAAGTGTCAGGCATCCAGGTCTGGTTGAGCTGAGTCCCCTGCTCAGTGTCCCACAGATGAATCAAGGTGTGAACTGGGGCTGTGCCCTCATCTGAGGTCAGGGTTTCCCAGGCTCACAAGTTATTGGTGGGATTTTGTTTGTTTGTTTGTTTTTGGCTATGGGGCTGGGGTCACCAGCCTCCAGAGGCTGCCTGTTACTCCCTGTCACAGCCCCTACCGCATGGCGGCTTCCTCCTTCAAGGCCAATAGGAAAGCCTCACATGGCTTCCAATCCCTCTGACCTCTTCTGTCTCCCTCTGACCGCCATCTCCTCTTCTAAGGGGCGCATCTGATAAAACCCAGCCCACTCAGGAAACTTTCCTTTTTATTAACTGAAAGTCGAGTGATTAGGACCTCAGTGATACCTGCACAAGCCCTTCACCTTTGCCACATGGCACAACCTGCCCATGGGAGGGATCTGTCCATCGTAGTAACAGGTGCCACACCCATTCGAGGGGAAGGAATCACCAAGGCACATACACTAGAGGGCAAGGATCTTGGGACCCATCGTAGAATCCCGCCTACCACACAGACACGAATGAAATCAGTTTTCCACTCTTGAAAAATCTGTATTGAGGATCTAGTATGTTCCAGATACTGGCCCAGGAACTAAAGATGCAGAGAAACAGGATGGGCATGGTGGGGTTTGCAAGCTAGTGGGGGAGACAGATGTTGATAGATCACCCCTGAGTGGATTGTGTCAAGTGCAATGATGAAAACGAGTCTCGACAGAGACATGGGAGCCCTGACCTGACCTAAGCTGGTGATCAGGGAAGACTTCCTGGAGAAAATGACACATATTAGACCCTGAGAGATGAGTAGGAGTTGCCAGGGAGAAGGCAGAGGGTGGGAGAAAGTCCAGACAGAGGCATCCCAAGGCCCTGGATCATGGCAGCCCAAGGGCCCGGGGTGGGAGAAGCAGACCACGTTCAGGGAACTGAAACAGAGCTCAGTGTTGGGGAGCACCAGCGAATCAGGGGTAGAGCCCAGCTGCTGACCTGTCATGTCCATCTGGACATCCAAAGGGCTCGTCAAGTCACAGTGGGAACAGAATTCCAGGTTCTGGTTCTTGCAACTAGAAGATGGGGGGAGCCCATTTCCTGAGATGGGGCAAGAGAAGTGCAGGTTTGGATAGAAGACGGTGAGCCCTGTTGTGACTATGTTGGCCTAAAGTGCCTGTGTGATCCCTGGTGGAAACGTCTCAGCCAATTGGACACATGAGACACAGAAGCATCTGCAGCTCAGAAGGGATGTCCAGGTGCATTGGAGGAATGTAGAAGAGAGAATTCTCTGAAGGCCACATTCTTTACTGCAATCAATTAAACTTGTATGCAGAACTTCTCCTACGATGCCCAGGAATTCATGAAAACTTCCCAAGCTCGTTTTGACCTTCATAAGAAAAACTCAGATTACCAAAATGGAATGTGGTCACTAAGAATGTTTCAAGAAAATATGTCCCAGACAGACATATACCATTTTTTACTCCATCCTCTGCCATCTCTGTCTTCTGCAACTCTCAGTGTCTGGTGTTTGTCATTCACCACTGAGTCACAAAGTAAAGGCTAGTATCATTTAATGACATTTAATCTAAGGACATAAGGATGGTTATTAGAGATGATAGCTAGAACTTATTTAGCGCCTACTCTACAGAGAACGGTAAATCATTTACATGAAGTATCTCTTGTAAATCTAACAGCAAAAACATAAGTCGGCACAATTATTGTTGTCGATTTATAAATGAGGGAACTAAAGATTATTAGAGAAGTTAATCGACTTGCTCAGGACATGGAACTAAGGGGTAGAGCCGCATGAAACCAGCAGTGAGGCTCCAGGGCCCACACCTTTAAGCTTTATGATATTGTCCAAACCAGAATGAAAATGTTAAGTTCTAGCTCTGAAAAGATTAGCTCAGTCATCCAGAAAGCGTTTCCAAAATGCCGTGTTCTTCAAATTTTCTATGTTGTTATTTTATTGTACAAAGTTCTAGTAACCATACAGGGAAAGACTGTGCAAGATAGATCATAAATCCATGTAGGAGGAGTCAACTGCGAGTTTAGATGGTGCAGTCAAAGCCCCTTGATCGGCTGTGACACAGGCATGCTCATGGAAATCCTCAATTGAAACAAGGAACCACCAAACTTTACAGTGGCCAAGAAGTACCCGAAATGCTGCATTTTAACTTAATACATATAAATATGTATTCATTCCCTAATCATTCCCTAATCACATGACTTAGGATCACTTCAAGTTTTGGGTGAAAACATTGGAGTTCTGTGCCATCTTTTACTGCATGAACTGTGTATTTAATGGGTAGCATCTGCATTTTTCAATTGGTGTCTCAAGAGCATGTGACCATTTATCAACGATCTATTTGCAAATGGAGACAAATCCACATGTCCCATTCTTCATAGTGGTCCTGACCAAACATAGATCAGCCTTCTTCCTTCCTTCCTTTCTTCCTTCCTTCTTTCCTTGCTTCCTTCCTTCCTTCCTTTTCTTTTCTTTTTTTATCCTTCCATCCTTTTGTCTTCCCTTCTTCCTTCCCTCCTTCCTTCCTTCCTTTCTTTTTTCTTCCCTCTTTCCTTTCTTCCTTCCTTCCCTCCGTCATTCCTTTTGTTCTTCCCTCCTTGATTTCTTTCTCTTTTTAATTTCTTTGTAACTTGCCTCTAAGGAAGCCTTTCCAAAGCAGTCCCATTAAGTGTCATAGAAACAGCTTTCTTTGCACTTGAATTTCATTGGTTTATGTAATGAATTAACTTACAGTATTACCCGTGACAGGTACAATTGTCACGAACAGGTTGGAAACAAATAGAATTGACTCCTCTTCAGCAGGCATTCAACTGGTTGGTGCTAAACTACCTGGCCTCCTAAAGAGAAGATGTCCAGCAAGAGTGTTCACTGTGGTGAACACCAACCAGGGGCTTTATGGAAACGACTGAGAGTGTTGGCTAAGCTGGGTGTCTACTAGGATTAAAATCCTCATGAAACGTTCACTCTGCCCTTGTTCAGGAGGAGCCCTGGCAGCTCTGAACTAGGTTGTGGATGTCTTAGACATTGCCCTCACCTGATTGGGGTTTGTTCTCACGGGATTTCTTAACCCAGGATCTGTCATTTATGTGTGTTACCTTTTCTAGACCTTCCACTGTCTGCAAGACTTGCCAAAACTGGATTTTATATTTTCAAATGGTGACTATGTCCAACCCAAGTTAGTTCTCACCAGAGCTCTTGGTTTTGTTATGCAGACTTAGAAGAGTCAAGATGACAATTATGAGATGCACATTCACCTCCAAAACTATTTACTGAGCAGTTGCATTGCTGTCAAAGCAGTAAAAGACTCACAGCTTTCTCCAGGGGTTTGCAAGGGACTTATATTGGCTTGAATTTCAGTGCCTCCATCAATGTGCTTGCCCTTCATGTGGACAGTGAGGTTAATAAGGAACAAAGCAAGAGCTCTGATGCCTTTCTCACTGGCACTTATGACATTTTGGCATCTTCTGTGTCTTGGTCATCTCACCGCACCCCCCAACTCTTCAACCTGGAAAATAAAAGAACAAGAGGAGTGGGACATGCCTTCAATCTCACTCCCAAATCATGCTTAGTATTGCTGCCAGCATGTTCTGCCTTCTTAGCTGGTTTACAGGGGAGAGTTTGTCTTACATGGATACTGTGAATCTTGGACACAATAATCCCTATTCATCAACAATATTTCCATTTCTCCTGAGCCCAACGTGGTGCCATTACAAAATGACTGGGGTGAGGGAGAGTGGGGTCTCCATGGCTGAGGTAGTTCACCCTCATGCGTCTCAAATTGAGGATCCAAAAGGTTCATCCCCAGTACATTCAAAGCCAAAAACTGCAGCAGAAATAAGACTGATCCAGAAGTTAACTGTCCAGTTATCCAGAGGCAGGAAGTCTCCAAGCACTGAAATGGGCTGGGAAGGCTCCCCAGGACAAAAGGGACTAGAACGGACTGTATCAGGTCCTAGAGCTACAGAGAACCACAGACTCCAACATTAGGAATGTATTTGCTGTCTCTGAGTTCTGGAGGCCGGAAGTCCAGAATCAAGGTGTCTGCAGGGCTGGTTATCTCTGAGAGCTTTGAGACAAGCATCTGTTCTTGGCTTCTCTCCTTGGCTTATAGATGCCGTCTTCTCCCTGTGTCTTCACATCATCTTCCTTCTATACATGTCTGTCTCTGTGCCAAAACTGGCCTTTTTATAAGGAGACCAGAAGTACTGGATTAGAGGCCACACTAACAAACTCATTTTAACTCGATTACCTCTGTAAAGACCCTACCTCCAATGACAGTGTCATTCTGAGGTCCTGGGGGTTAGGACTTCAACATATGCATTTGGGGGGACACAGCAGAACCCGTAATGCTCAACCTCAAAGAGCTGAACAGTGAGCATGGAGTGGGGTCGTGTTGGGAGGCGTGGGCCCGCAAGCCCAAGTCGAGGCCCCACCTTGTGACTAAACACACGGCTCTTCCAGTTCCAGGTCCTCCCGCGGGCGTGAAGGCAGCAGCGGCCTCAGCCTCCATGGTCTTTGTGTCCTGGCTTCCCCCTCTCAAGCTGAACGGCATCATCCGAAAGTACACTGTATTCTGCTCCCACCCCTATCCCACAGTAAGTTGGTAAATAACCAAGTGCCTTTCAAGCGTCTGCCAGGGACGAGCTGCAGGTGCTCGTGCTGGACAGTTTTGTTCCTTTGTTTCCCACCTACTTGGGTCTTTCCAGTGGTTTTGTTTTGCCCCTGCTGTCTCCACATACAAAGCAAAGTCCTCATTTACACCTCATTTGAAAATACGCTCCTGAATCATGACAAGGGGGACAATTGTCTAGAATTATTGTTTATTTGGTGAGTTCCCACTAAACTGCCAGCAGCCTGATCAAAATCAAAGCCCAGAGGCCTTAATTGTGCCTTAATTGATAGTCAGTGGACAACACCTATTGATTTTACTGTTGGACTCATCATGACGGGCACTTTACGCCTTCCCTCCCTCCCGACTCCTTCCCTCCCTCCTTCCTTCCCTCCCACCCCACCCCATCCCTTCCTTTCCCTCCTCCATCTCACACTGGGAAAAGAATAGCGGGCAAAACCCTATTGTGCTAGAAATGAGAGACTTTCATGAAGATCTATTACCCTTATGGTTATAGCAGTCAGCCTGGTTCATTGTGAAGGAACTAAAAGTTATTTACTCTTTCAAAGTGTGGTTTTGTTATCATTCATATTATTCCTGCTGAATAATTATTATAAAATTAGACTGCTTCTGAGACCACACCAAAACATATCAAAAAGGAAATTAAAAAAAAAAAGAAAACATTGAAATCACCCACCAAAACTGATGATGTCTTCATAGAAACATTAGACATTTTATGCGGCAGGTGCCGTGTGTCTTCCATCTTTGCATCTCCAGCTTCCAGTATAGAACTTGACACATGTAGTCATTCACTAAGCGTTTGTGGAGTGAATATACACACTGGTTTTGTTTATTTTCTGGTAAAATACACAAAACGTAAAACTTAGCATCTTAACCACTTTGATTATCGAGTTTATCAGTGTTAAATACCTTCACATTGTTGTGAAACCATCACCACCATCCATCTCCAGAACTCTACAAAACCAAAACTCTGTCCCCATTAAACACGAATTCCCCATCCTCCCTCCAGCCAGCCCCTGGCACCCACCATTCTACTTTCTGTCTCTGGATTTGACTCCTCTGGAGATCTCATGCATGTGGAATGATACAGCATTTATCACTTAGTGACCGGCTCGTTTCATTGACCTGATATCCTCAAGGTTCATCCATGTTGTAGCATGCGATGGAATCTCCTTCCTTGTGAAGGCTGAAAAATATTCCCAAACAAATTTATGGATTAATCTTTTAATCAAGGTGATGTGTTTGTGCAAGCTCAGAGTCCACAGGGGCCCTTGAGGCCTGGTGTACCCCAACAGTGAGTATGAGCGAGAGAGTGTGCAGGCTTGCTTGGCCCATGAAGGTCCGTCTGTCTGCTGAAAAAGGTGTGTGCTCTACTGCTTATGCATTCATGGCAGTACTCTGTCCTTGAAGTCAATACGTAAATGTAAATGGTCTGAGTTAGGCTCCACAGTGTTTTTATGGGCTTCTTATGTGATTTTCAATATGCTGTTAATCCTCACTTGCTGAATCCTACCATCAAAGCGCAGAGATGTAGAGCACCGTAGACACAGAAAAAAAACTGAGCCATTGTGCCCTCTACTCAGAGTGGCAATTCTTCGAGGACCCCCCACCCTGCCCAGGGTGGCTTCTGATTTTCTCCTTAATACTGATGTGTCCCTGTATTCACCAAAGAGAGACAAAAATTATTGCTGAAATAAAGCATACTCATTTTCCACTAGAACTTGAATTGTATCTGTATTAGTATTCACTCATTCATTCATTGATCTCTTTGCTACGGGATTCATGTTTGCTGTTTTGACTCTAACAGGCTAGAAAGCACCTAGCAGGGTACAGAAACACCAGCAGCTTCCTCTCGTTTTGTCTTCTCAATCAGATCTTCATCTGTAAACTAAAAATCCCTACCTGGCTTATTTGAAATGAGTCCTTAGTGACTGATGCTTAATGAGGAAGCCCCTCTTTGTGGATGATACAGGCTGTATCTGGCTCTGTCCTCCCAGCCTGAGAATTACATACAATAAAAAAGGAAGAAAAAACATCCTATCCTGAAAATAAAGTCACACAGGTGTTGTTAGATGGGGTAGAAATGCGTTTCCCTGGGATTTCTCCTGTCTCTTCGCCCACAGAACAATGGGATTTGACCTGCCCAGGATCTTAACAATACACTCTCAAAAGGGACAGTAATGAGGGCCAGCCAGGCATGGTGGCTCACGCCTGTAATCCCAGCAGTTTGGGAAACCAAGGCAGGAGGATCACTTGAGGCCAGGAGTTTGAGACCAGCCTGGCCAACATATGAAACTCCGTCTCTACAAAAAATACAAAAATTAGCCAGGCATGGTGGCACATGCCTGTAATCCCAGGTACTCGGGAGGAGGCTGAGGCAGGAGAAACTCTTGAACCTGGGAGGCAGAGGTGGCAGTGAGCCAAAATGACACCACTGCACTCCAGCCTGGGCAACACAGCAAGACTCCATAAAAAAGAAAAAAAAGACAGTAATGAGAACAAACCAACCAGAAAAAGGTGGGAAATAACAGCTGAGATTTTTATCAGGGTATCTCTGTGTTGGCTTTTGACCATATTAAAAGGACTAGAGACATAGAAATATGATGAACAGGTGCCTGTGTTCTTCCAGGCGGTGATACCTAGAAAGTGTTTCAAGGAGGTCCCAGAACCCCAAACACAGGTGGTGATACCTACAAAGTGTTACAAGGAGGTCCCAGAACCCCAAACACAGGCGGTGATACCTAGAAAGTGTTACAAGGAGGTCCCAGAACCCCAGAGCACCCTCATCGAAGTGAAGTGAACTAAAAATAGTTCCATCTCCATATCCACATTCCTATCTATCTATCTTAACCATCATTTAAGACCATGAGGCCTATTTTTTACATCAAATAATATCGTTGAGTCAAGGTCAGAGACAATTATTTCTCTTCAGAGGTGAATATTTGTAAAGAGTATCTATTATTCTGTTTTAAATATGAAATGATCAAGAAACGTTAAAGTACAGGAAAGGAGAGTTTTTTTGTTTTTTTGGTTTTTTTTTTTAATTATTTTTTTTCCGTCAGTTTCTGCAATTTGACTTTCAGTAAACTGGATGCTGTCAAGTTTTCTGAGGCATTTGCATTTCTGGCTATGTGTACGAATGACCACCAGAGGGCAGTATGAGCTCTAGCTATTTTCCTTGCTCATAAATCTGAATTTTTTTATTTGAAATGATTTCATAGTTGAATGTAGAACATAGGGGGATAAATCAGGACACAATATGCCTTGTAAATTTGATCCTTTTTATAAGAGTCCCTCAGATAACCTCCTCGCTGATGTCAATTTCTCTCAAGATCCCAAATTCATCTCCCTTTCTTGGGAAAGGACCTTGTTAAAATAGACAAGCTTTTAAATCTAATATGTGACATATAATGTCTGCTAATGGGCACTTATTTCATGGTGCTGTCTCAGTTTAGCTTACAAAAAGCCATTAGAATTTGAAACATTGCATGTGGCCCGATGACAAGTTAGAGTAACTGAGAAGGAATCTGCAAACAGGTTGTCTGCAGATGGTGCTGACTGAACATGAACCTTCCCTCGGGGGTCCAGCAGTGCAACGAGATATTAAACTCCCCAATCAGAGATTCAAACTGCAAAATCTCAAAAGTCATTGGATTCAGAGCCTCATCCCCAGAATTTGCAGATTCTGGCTATTAATTTTAATATATAATGGTTGGAATGATCAAACAATCGATTATAAGCAATGAAAGTCCAAAGACGTGAGACGGCCCTTTTGAGGTCTCAGGAAGGAAACAGTCAAGCTTCATTTCCTCCCTGATGCTCCGGTCTACATAAAAGCAGTCTGCAAAAATTTTACATACAGACTGCTTTTACTATATACACATTAAGTAAGCATTATGATATAGACATTGTCTATTTCACAATGCTAATCTCATTTACAGAGTTTAGAAATGTAAAATTAGGAAGCACAGACTTCTCATTAATGAAAACTAAAAGTCAGAAGGCATGAAATATCTCTGAGCTGTGATTCACATTAGTTATTCCAGCTTCAGATGATAACATTATTCAGTTCCTATACATAGTACGTGCTCAATAAATGTTGCTGAGTGAACCAGTGAGAATACACCACTACTCTTCTTACCCAGAAGACTTGGGGAATTAAACTCTCCACAGTGTAGACCACAACTTAGAATTAAACAAGTCTTCTGGGAGGCAAAGTAGCTCACCAGGTCCAGACAGCTTCCCACCCCAGGCAACAGGTGTGTGTTTGCCTCCCAACCGGCCGCAGACTGCGTCGAGTAAAGCCATAGTCAGGCCGAGGGTGAAAGGGGACTTCCAAGGACCAGAAATGTGCAGGAATCTCAAGGAGTGGGAAAGTGGTATAACGTGGAATCTGGAAAGCAGCATCTAACATGCTCATGTGTATCTACAATGATACTCATCACAGTGTTCATTCTTCCTCTCTCACACGAAACAGGGACCTCCTGGCTGTATTAAAATGTCATTCCTCCCTCCCAGTACCCTCCCTATTTCATGTCACTGTAGCATATAGTGACACTACTAGACAGCAGTTTGCTTTTAAAATCCTCCTTTTCTTAGCTTCCATTATCTTGTTTTTTATTCTTTGTTGCTTCTCGTCCCTCTGCTTCCCACCCTTAAATGTAGGCATTTTCCAATATTCTTCCTTTATCACTTTTAATATTCTACACTATCTCTGTAGATCATTGACTCTGCTCGTGTAATTTACTATCTATCATCTGAAATTAAAGAGTTCACATTTTTTATTTCTAATCCTGACAGTCTTAGAGAACCATCAGTCCTATACTTCCAACTTACCACCATCTGCGTACTCAGGAAGACCTCTCCAGTACTTCGCATTCAGTGTGCCCACAAACACATTTAGACTTGTCTCTCCCTCTCTTCCTGTGTTCTAGTTTAGCTGATGATCTAACAAAATCTGCTGCTTTCTGACCAGAAGCTCCGAGCTACCTATAGTTCCTCTCCTAATCATTCATTCGTTTATACCACAAATAAACAGAGTACTACTCTTACAACAAGCTCTGAGCCAGGTTCTGAATCACATCACTCAAGAGATGCTGAGTCAGGGGGCATCACAAACAGGCCTGAAACCTCAGTGATTTACAACAACCAACGGTTCTATTTTTCTTTCACTATCATGCTCATTGTGAGTACATGGCAGTCCATGCCGTGTTATCTTCACTCCAGGAAGGACCCAGGCAGGTTTCATGACAAAGAGAAAGAAATCTCTGAGGCTCTGACATAGGCATGTAAATGCTCCAGCACAAATCATGGGCCAGAATCTGTCGTAAGATTCTGGTCCATGTCTTAACCACAAGGGAACCATGACGTATGCTCCAAACCCATACCCAGAAGTTCTAGGAAAGGCAGGAAACACTGGACAATGTCACCCTTCTGTGTAATGTGACAGAGGACACAGCAGTGATGTGTACA
Organism: Rhinopithecus bieti; assembly: GCF_001698545.2. Taxonomy (NCBI): domain Eukaryota; kingdom Metazoa; phylum Chordata; class Mammalia; order Primates; family Cercopithecidae; genus Rhinopithecus; species Rhinopithecus bieti. The sequence goes on from NW_016827514.1 coordinate 421,666, forward strand.
GCACAGTGCAGGAGTGCGGACGGGGGGTCACTCAAACACAGGGCCAGAGATGGTTGCTTGGAACACATAGCTAGTCCTGGCTTGCAGGAAGAGAAGAATCTTACCTGATGAATCAGAGGCAGGAGGGGGTAATATGATCAGAGGAAATAAATGAGCAAAGTGACATCATGTCACAAGAGCTCTCTGCAATGTCTTGTTTGTTTGTTTGTTTGAGACAGAGTTTCACTCTGTTGCCAGGCTGGAGTGCAGTGGCACCATCTTGGCTCACTGCAACCTCTGCCTCCCAGGTTCAAACGATTCTCCTGCCTCAACCTCCTGAGTAGCTGGGATTACAGGTGCCCACCACCATGCCAGGCTAATTTTTGTGGTTTTAGTGGAGACGGCGTTTCACCATGTTGGCCGGGCTGGTCTCGAACTCTTGACCTCAGGTGATGCGTCCACCTCTGCCTTCCAATGCAAGATCTTCTTAATCTCCTTTCCTTTCACACCCACTGCCCTTGCCTTGCTTCAGGTCCTCCCCCAGGGAACCAAAACCAAGTCAGAAGCCTTCCCACTGCCAGGCTCAACTCCCAGTCTGCTGTCCACATCCCTGTCACAATTCATTTTTCCAATTCTGAATCTGAGCATGTTATTCCTTTGTGCACATTTCTTGGATGACTTCTCATTTTTTACCTAAAGACATTGAAAATTCACAATATGACCTAGATAGAGTTCCACAATCCAGCTGCAACTCCTATCTAGTTTCATATTCTACTAACCTTCTTCCATCTGGTATCTAAGTAATACCATGTCTCATATGTGTCTGCATTTGTGTACATGTGTATGTGTCTGTGTGTGTGTGTATGTATGCGTTGGATTCTCCTTGCCTTTTCCATCTTATCCTCTTTGGTAAAAATGTTTATTGTTTAAAGCTGAACTTAAATACTTTATTTTTATTTCACCATTTCTTAGCACTGGCTACATGTTAGGCACTGGGTGCCAAAAGCTTTATACCTATGGTTTTTGAACTTGTTCTATGGTGACCCACAATAGAAAATATAAGTTATAATCACACTGTGGAAGTACACGCACCACAAACTTACATTGACGAAACGTGATGCCCTCTGCTATTTTCTGCTCCATTTGATTTTTTTTTCTATTCTATTTCATTTTGTTTTTAAAGTGGTTGTCATGTGTTCCACTAAATTCCTCCTGTGACTCACATTTTTAAAAATACTGTTGTGCATCAGTTAATTCTGGTGACTATCTTACACAGGAAGCATTGTGATTGTTATCTTCATTTACCGATACTGAAATGAAGACTGTACAATCTGGCCAGAGCCACGCAGGTTAGCAAAGGAAGACGGGACCTGCAACCCACAGGGGGCTGAGTTCTGAGTCCCAGCTCTTTGTCCTGATGCTCACCTGCCTTCCCTGGGATGTCAGCTCCATCCTGCCCCAGCGTTCCCAGCACTGACTTTCAACCTCACTTTGACATAACCACAATCTCTCGCGTTGTTGTTAGACATGGGCATAGGCTGGCAAACCTGTTACTGTGCTGAAACAGTGGATGCTCCTCAAATGTGTGTTGAATTAAATTTTATAGATTATGACTGTGAGTCATCTAAAAGAGGTTAAATTGTGTAATGAAGCTGTAGCTTAATAAGGCAAGAAATTGTGTTATGTATTTTGGGATGCTTTGTATCCCAGAAGGATTTGGATCGAGTGCCTGTGCTTTTAAATCACTTACATAGAAATCATTCTTCCATCATTTTATTTAAATGACTTAAGGGTGAATCTTTTTTTTTTTTTTTCTTTTCTTTTTTTTTTTTTTGAGACAGAGTCTCGCTCTTTTCCCCAGGCTGGAGGGCAGTGGTGCGATTTTGGCTCACTGCAAGCTCTGCCTACGGGGTTCACGCCATTCTCCTGCCTCAGCCTCCTGAGTAGCTGGGACTACAGGTGCACACGGCCATGCCCAGCTAACTTTTTGTATTTTTAGTAGAGACGGAGTTTCACCGTGTTAGCCAGGATGGTCTCAATCTCCTGACCTCGTGATCTGCCCGCCTCGGCCTCCCAAAGTGCTGGGATTACAAGCGTGAGCCACAGCGCCTAGCTGAATCTCTCTCTCTCTTTTTTTTTTTAATAATAGAAAATCTGAAAATTACGGAGATAACACAAGTTAACCTAAAAATAGACAAGTGTGTTCCGTTTACACACATGTAATGAATCGTGTACATGAGACCTTTGTGGAGTGCTTCTATGTGGCAGGCGGATGCTAGGCTCTGTATGTTCTTGGATCATCCAAACATTAGTGTAGCCCCAGCATCCTATCATGGAATCATATGGCTGGAAAAAACCTAGAAGGGCTTCTTTGAGGCAAAGCTACATCTAAACATCCCAGACATATGAAAATCAATTCTGGTTTTATAAAATTTCTTGAGAAGTCTATTCTTGAAGCTTTCTTGGAAATATCTTTGTATTTCACGGCTAATGGAATGCAGTTCTTTACTTTTAATTTTTTTTTTTTTTTTTTTTTTTNTCTTTGGAATCCCAAGCCTCAGTGTCACACAGTTTACGCATGTAACAAACCAGCTAATAAACTTCTAATAACATTTGAAAATTTTTTACAGTATTCTCAAAAATTGTTTTATAAATCTAGGGAAGTATCATAAAATTCACTCTGACCTGGGCCCTTTAAGTTCAAGGTTTCTTATGAAATGAGAGAGGGAACAACAAAAATGCATTCAAGCATTTTTGTCAGTGAGACTGTCTTCTTATCTGGATCCTGAACTCAAACTGACTTCCCCATGGAAAAGACATCCAAGACAGCACACTCTGTCATGTATCATTAAGTGGCATCGTGTCCTCAAGTCTTTGGGAACAGATCAGCAATAGAATCACGCTACTATGATCATGAAAACCTGTTTCTGATGGCTGCCAATACTATATAATCCTATGCTCTGTGATTCAACTATTCTGAACTGGATCTTTCCAGAAATATGCTTCCCTTTTATCTATCTTTCCTACCGCACTTGTTCACTTGTCATGTTTCCCCGTTATTCTGGCCTCAGGATGGTCTCTTAGATTGCTATTAGATTGTATGTATTTTTGGCATTATTAGTTTAGCATTTAATTATATTTTGAACCATATGTTTTGTCTATGATATCCTAAAATATATACTCAAGCAGTTTCATAAAGGTAATTCCAGCCTAAAGACTGCTAGGTACCAAAGCTCTAACAGGAGCAGTCACTTAGAAAACCCTTGGCCATACGTGTCTTTGTATCTCTGGCAAAATAAGTTCCCCTTGAAATATTATTATGAAGAAGTCATCTTCCAGGCTATAGGCCAGCTGTAATATTTCTGTTCTCTGGAATGCCCTAGTGTAATGTCATGTAGGCCCAGCGCATAGCAGATAGGACTCTCAAGGGAAAGGCCCTGAATAACTTTCAGTGCTACAGATTTCCCTTATGGTCCACATCAAACTGGCATTGTGCCTAAGAAAAGCAGAGCCTTCATAGTTTCAGGGAGCAGCCTTGACCCAGAATACCTAATATGTGACAATGCCTTTGCTGAGACAGTAATATGAATTCAAGATATGCTTTTTACGTTGAGTATGCCACAACGTCTCTATCTTTTTCCTTGCATATATAATGTCTACCAGTTATAGGAATGTCAGTGATAAATGGCAATGAAAAAAGAGTGACTAAGCAATTGAGTGTATTAAACATTCATCTCCCAGAGCTCCTAAGCTAATGATTTAGTCTCAGGTCATTGATGTAAGGTTGACTCTCCCTCACGGTATATTTTCATCACCCAGATATGTTACTTCCCATTTGTCAAAGTGAGTATAAGAAGCTATCAATATGTTATCAAGAATAATATCCTCATATTTTTTCTTTTAAAAATAGAAGTCCTAACTCTTCTCCCAAACTAGTACATTATTCACCCATCAGTATAGCCATCCTTCAACCTTTCATTCACTTACTCATCCACTCATTTATTTAACAGATGGTTTTTAGTGCCAAACTGATTGCAAAGAATTCTGCTGGGTACTGAGGATAGGGAGGTAAACAAGCCAGAGTCTCTTTTCTGAGGGAAAGATCACACTCCCATGGCTTCCTTAGATTTCTTAAAATCTAACAATTATAATAGGCAGAGGTATGACAGGGTTTTTTCCCAAGAGTATTTCAGCACAGCATAAGAGCTCCCAATTGAATTAAAGTAGTCAGGAAGGTTTCCTAAGGAGATAACACTTGAATTACATCTTGAAGGATAAAATGAATAATTTAAGTGTACAAAGGGGAGTAACGGTGCTCTCTGCATATGCAACATCCTACAATCATAAAATGAACATAATATATTCTATGGCTACATGTTAATGATGAGGTGGTGGTGAGAGGATGTATAGGCTACAGAAAGCCAACCCTATGACATTTTAAGAAACTTCTATTTTCAGTGATGGCAGCAAGATGGTGGACTAGAAGCTCCTATACTCTTTCCCCAGCACAAAATGCAAAATAATAAATAAGCAACTGTATTTCAACCGAAATATCCAAAGAAGACCACCAGAGAAGAACAAAGAAGCAACAGAAATCCTGGAGAGCACAGAAGCCTAGGATGGCCACAAAGAAAAGGGAAGGAAACACTTTCCTTATGCCGCCCCATCCCCCTAGTTGGGATCATGTTGGAACCAGAAGGGACTTTTCCTACAGACAAAAAGGTATGAAAGACAACCCCAGCAGCCCCCATCACCACCACGGTCACCTGTCGTCTTTGCTACTGGAGATTGCTATAGTCTTTACAGGTACTGGGCTAGGTCCAGGTTAGGTAGCCCCCTGAAGTCCACACACTGAACTGCACCCAGGGAGGGAGATAGTGTTGTGCCCTACTATGATCCCCAAGGCCTGTGCTGCTATTACTCTGCACCATCTTGGAACTAGAGCCACTGCTAGAGTGCATCCTGCTGTGAGGGTGGTAGCCATTGCATCCCATCATTCTTGAGCTTCAGTTACCACTGCACCATGACCAGCTGGTAGCATGCCTTTCTCAAACAGAGATTGTGCTCCGTATTTTCTATAGCCAAGTTACAACAGAGCTGCTCCGTCTCCCACCCCATCCCAGTCACTGGCATGTTCTCCCCTTAGGACTGAGCTAAGTACCAGACCTGGAGGCTTGAAATATTGGAGCGGTAGTGCCCTGGCCCCAGAACAGACCCAGTACCCCACTGCCTGAGGATGTCAGGTCTCTCTCAAACACTGGAGCTGTAATGCCCCTTGATGCAACAATTGAAACAACATCATGACTCTTGGGGACCTCAGGCCTCTGGCTCATGTGAGCAGTTGTGCCACCCCATGCCACAGGTGATGCAGCACCTTACCCCTCAGGGGCTACCAACCTCTTACACACTAGAGAAATTGCATCTTTCAGCACCACATCTGGCATGGCACCTCATCCCCAGGGATTCAGAGCCTTCACTGACTGTTGTAACTGTTCTTGCTGGGGCCAAACAGATACAATAACTTGTATCTTGGAGAATCAGAGCCCTAGCTAAGCTGTGCCATCCTGACTTTAAGGTCAGACTGCCACAGTACCCTGCTTACCCAGATCTGTACTAGCTCCCTGCAGTTCAAATTGCTGAGAAAATGTATCTCTTCAAGGAGTGGTTATCACTATGTTGCTCCTTGCCCCTCAGGGACCGAGTCACAGTGACATCTTGCCATTTTTGTTTTTTTTTTGCTGCTGCTGCTGCATCTATCCTCGTAAGCCTGGACTACTGCGATTCCCTAGGGTCCAGAGTCACCACTGCTGGTACCACATCCTCTCATCCTTCAAAACCCAAGCTGCCCCTGTGCTCTGTCAGTTCTGGGTCCTGAATTGCAACTATGCTGTGCTCCCCAGGGCTCAAGCTTTCTTGCCTGGAGTCACGCTATTGGTGTACTTTGCCCTCTAGGGTCATAACCACAGCTAAACCCCAGATCCCTGGGCCCCAGCTGCTGGAATCTGCCTCAGAGCAACAGATCCTAAGTTAGTGGGAGAACAGCATCCACTTATGCCTTGAATACTAAACTTGTACCTCAAGTTTCAAGTGCTACAGTAGTTTTACAAAGTTTCTGAGCACAGGAACCCATCTCCAAATTCTTTCTGAGCCCTAGATGCCAGTGCCACTATGGTTGCCCGTGAGCCATGTCAGACCCAATAGCAAGAGACATCACCCCAGCTAAGACTACCCACTGTGAAGAAATAAAAAACAACAAAATCCCTAGAGCCGTTGCCCTAATCACCTAAGCAGCCAATACCACTGCCACAAACTCTCACAATATAAATTACTGAGGACACCAGCAGTCATTGCTAACATTGAACACAACTGAAAAAACAGATGATAGTTGCTACCACAAATACATATAAAAATATAAAACTCACCGATACAGTAAATACACAGTCAAATCCAGAATACTTAAATATCTGTTTTTTTGAAATGGAGTCTCACTCTGTCACCCAGACTGGAGTGCAGTGGTGCAATCCTGGCTCACTGCAAGCTTCGCCTCCTGGGTTGATGCCATTTTCCTGCCTCAGCCTCCCAAGTAGCTGGGACTACAGGCGCCTGCCACCTCGCCCGGCTAGTTTTTTGTATTTTTTAGTAGAGACAGAGTTTCACCGGGTTAGCCAGGATGATCTCGATCTCCTGACCTTGTGATCCGCCCGTCTCGGCCTCCCAAAGTGCTGGGATTACAGGCTTGAGCCACCGCGCCCGGCCTACTTTTTAACTTTTAAGTTCAAGGGTGACATGTGCAGGTTTGTTATAGAGGTAAACTTGTGTCACAGATTTTGTTTTACAGATTATTTCATCACCCAGGTATTAATCCTAATACCCATTAGTTGTTTTCCCTGATCCTCCCCCTCCTCTCACCCTCCACCCTCCAAAAGGTGTGTGTTGTGTGTTGTTCCCCTCTATGTGTCCGTATGTTCTCATAATTTCGCTACCACATACAAGTGAGAACATGTGGTATTCGTTTTTCTATTTCTGTGTTAGTTTGCTAAGAATAATGGCATCCAGCTCCATCCATCTCTGCAAAGGTCATGATCTTGTTCTTTTTCATGATTGCATAGTATTCTATGGTGTATATTTATCACATTTTCTTTATCTAGTCTATCATTGATGGACATTTAGATTGATTTCACATCTTTGCTATTGTGAATAGTGCTGCAATTAATATATGTGTACATGTGTCTTTATAACATAATGATTTATATTCCTTTGGGTATATACCCAGTAATGGGATTGCCAGGTCAAATGGTATTTCTGTCTTTAGGTCTTTGAGCAGAGTTGCCACACTGTCTTTCATGATGGCTGAACTAATTTATACTCCCATCCACAGTGTATAAGCACCCCTTTTTCTCCACAACGTCACCAGCATCTGTTATTTTTTGACTTTTTAATAATAGTCATTTTGACTGGTGTGAGGTGGTATCTCATCGTGGTTTTGATTTGCATTTCTCTAATGATTAGTGATGTTGAGCTTTTCCTATGCTTGTTGGCTGCATGTATGTTCTCTTTTGAAAAGTCTCTGTTCACACCCTCTGCCCACGTTTTATGGGATTATTTTTTTCTTGTAAATTTGTTTAAGTTTCTTATAAAGGTTGAATACTAGACCTTTGTCAGATGCATAGTTTGCAAAAAGTTTCTCCCATTCTGTCAGCTGTTTACTCTGTTGATAATTTATTTTGCTGCACAGAAGCTCTTTCATTTACTTGATCCCATTTGTCCATTTTTGTTGTGGTTGCAAATTGCTTTTGGTGTCTTCATGAAATTTTTGCCCATGCCTATGTCCTGAATAGTAGTATTACCTAGGCTGTCTTCCAGAGTGTTTGTAGCTTTAGGTTTTACATTTACATTTTTAAATCTATCTTGAGTTGATTTTTGTATATGGTGTAAGGAGGGGGGCCAGTTTCAATCTTCTGCATATGGCTAGCTAGTTATCCCAGCACCATTTATTGAATAGGGAATCCTTTCCCCCTTGCTTGTTTTTGTCAGGTTTGTTGAAGATTAGATAGTTGTAGATGTGCAGTCTTATTTCTGGGTGCTTTATTCTGTTCCATTGGTCTATGTGTTTATTCTTGTAGCAGAACTATGCCATTTTGGTTACTGTAGCCCTGTAGTATAGTTTGAAGTCTGGTAGCATGATGCCTCTAGCTTTGTTCTGTTTGCTTAGGATTGCCTTGGATATTTGGGCTCTTTTTGGTTCCAACTGAATTTTAAAATAGTTTTGTGAAGAATGTTAATGGTAGTTTAATGAGAATAGCATTGAATCTATAAATTGCTTTGGGTAGTATAGCCATTTTAAGATATTGATTTTTCCTATTCATGAGCATGAAATGTTTTTCCATTTGTTTGTGTCATCTCTGATTTATTTGAGCAGTAGTTTGTAGTTCTCCTTGTAGAGATCTCTCACCATCCTAGTTAGCTGCATTCCCAGGTATTTCATTCTTTTTGTGTAATTGTAAATGGGAATTTATTCCTGATTTGGCTCTCAGCTTGACTGTTGTTGGAGGACAGGAATGCAAGTGATTTTTGCACTATCCTGAGACTTTACTGAAGTTGTTTATCAGCTTAAGAAGCTTTTGGACCGAGATGATGGGGTTTTCTAGATATAGAATCATGCCATTTACAAATAGGGATAGTTTGACTTCCTCTCTTCCTGTTTGAATGCCTTTTATTTCTTCTCTTGCCTGATTGCCCTGGCCAGAACTTCCAATACTATGTTGAGTAGGAGTGGTGAGAAAGGGCATCCTTGTCTTGTGCCAGTTTTCAAGGGGAATACTTCCAGCTTTTGCCCATTCAGTATGATGTTGGCTGTGGGTTTGTCATATATGGGTCATATTATTTCGAGGTATGTTCCCTCAGTAACTAGTTGAGAGTTTTTAACACGAATGGATGTTGGATTTTATCAAGAGCCTTTTCTGCATCTGTTTGAGATAAACACATTGGTTCAAAATAAAGGGATGGAGGAAAATCCTGTAAGTAAATCAAAAACAGAAAAAAGCAGGGGTTGCAATCCTAGTTTCTGACAAAACAGACTTTTCTTTTTTTTAATTGAAAAAATGGTTTTTATAAGTAGGCCACTCAATTGCCTGTATGGTATTTTAGCATTTAAGGCTGTTATCTGTTATCTATAGGCTTCCTCTCCTTTTCAATAGGAAAAGTAAGCATAGTTTATTCTTAGAATCATCTTTTAAACTTAAAACTAAAATCAGATCGTGTGTGTGTTTGTATATATATATATATATAT
>NW_016827514.1:431450-469286 GCF_001698545.2 Rhinopithecus bieti
ACAATAAACATACGTGTGCATGTGTCTTTGTAGTAGAATAATTTATAATCCTTTGGGTATATACCCAGTAGTGGGATGGCTGGGTCATATGGTACATCTAGTTCTAGATCCTTGAGGAATTGCCATACTGTTTTCCATAATGGTTGAACTAGTTTACAATCCCACCAACAGTGTAAAAGTGTTCCTATTTCTCCACATCCTCTCCAACACCTGTTGTTTCCTGATTTTTTAATGATTGCCATTCTAACTGGTGTGAGATGGTATCTCATTGTGGTTTTGATTTGCATTTCTCTGATGGCGAGTGATGATGAGCATTTTTTCATGTGTCTGTTGGCTGACAAAACAGACTTTCAACCAACAAAGAACAAAAAAGACAAAGATCTAACTGTCCTAAATGTACATAATCCTATATTTTATGTAATGATAAAGGGTTCAATTCAAGAAGAATTTAGCTGTCCTAAATATATATACACCCAACACAGGAGCACTCAGATTCATAAAGCAAGTTCTTAGAGACCATCAAAGAGGCTTAGACTCCCACCCAGTAACAGTGGGAGACTTTAACACCCCACTGACAATATTAGACAGATCATTGAGACAAGAAATTAACGAAGATATTCAGGACTTGAGCTCAGGTCCTGAATTAGATGGATCTGATAAATATCTACAGAACTCAAATGGATCTGGAAGATATCTACAGAACTCTCCACCCCTAAACAACAGAATATGCGTTCTTCTCATTGCTACATGGCACTTACTGTAAAATTGACCCTATTAATCAGAAGTAAAACACTCCTCAGCAAATGCCAAAGAACTCAAGTCAGAACAGTCTCTCAGACCACAGCACAATCAAATTCAAAATCAAGACTAAGAAATTCACTTAAAACTCTACAAATTACATGGAAATTGAGTGACCTGCTCCTGAATGACTTTGGGGATTAATAATGACATTAAGACAGAAATCAAGAAGTTCTTTGAAACTAATAAGAACAAGGATACAATGTACCAGAATCTCTGAGACACTGCTAAAGCGGTGTTAAGAGAGAAATTTATAGCACTAAATGCCCATGTCAAAAAGTTAGAAAGGTCTCAAGTTAACAACCTAACATCACAACTAAAAGAACTAGAGAACCAAGAACAAACAAATCCCAAAGCTAGCAAAAGATAAGAAATAACCAAAATCAGAGCTGAACTGAAAGAGATAGAGACATGAAAAACCATTTAAAGGATCAACAAATCCAGGAACTTGTTTTTTGAAAAAAAAAATAATAATAAAATAGATAGACCACTAGCTAGGCTAATAAGGAAGAAAAGTGAGAAGATTCAAACAAGTACAATCAGAATAAATAAGGGGGATATTACCATTGGCCCCACAGAAATACAAACAACCATCAGAGAATGTTATGAACACCTCTATGCACATAAACTAGAAAATCTAGAAGAAATGGATAAATTCCTGGACACATACACTTTTCCAAGGCTGAAATAGGAAGAAATTGAATCCCTGAACAGACCAATAATGAATTCTGAAATTGAGGCAGGAATAAGTACCCTACCAAACCAAAAAAGTCCAGGGCTAGGTGGATTCGTGGCACCAGATGTACAAAGAAGAGCTGGTACCATTCCTATTGAAACTATTCCAAAAAAATTGAGGATGGGGGGACTCCTCCCTAACTCATTTTATGAGGCCAGCATCATCCTGATACCCAAATCTGGCAGAGATACGACAAAAAAGAAAACTTCAGGTGAATATCCTTGGTGAACATCAGTGCAAAAATCCTCAACAAAATACTGAAAAACTGAATCCAGCAGTACGTCAAAAAGCTTATTGATATGGTTTGGCTGTGTCCCCACTCAAATCTCTTCTTGAATTGTAGCTCACATTTTCTCCATGTGTCATGGGAAAGACCAGTGGTAATTGAATCATGGGGGCGGATTTTCCTGTGCTGTTCTCATGATAGTGAATAAGTCTCATGAGTTCTGATGGTTTTATAAAGAGCAGTTCCCCTGCACATGCTCTCTTGTCTGCCACCATGTAAGACATGCCTTTACTCCTCCTTCGCCTTCTGCCATGATTATAAAGCCTCCCCAGCCATGGGGAACTGTGAGTCCATTAAACTTCTTTTTCTTAATAAATTACACAGTCTCTGATACTTCTTCATAGCAGTATGAAAATGGGCTAATACACTTATCCACCTTGATCAAGTAGGCTTTATTCCCAAGATGCAAGGTTGGTTCAACATATGCAATCAATGTGATTCATCACATAAACAGAAGTAAAGACAAAAACTACATGATTATCTCAGTAGATATGGAATATGTTTCTAAATCTTCTCTTAGTGTTTTGTGCAGCAATTTTTGCCTATTTGTTTGACATCCGTTCTTTAAGAAAGTGGAAGGGAAGTCTATGTTGTTTTTCATAAGTTTATCCTTTAATAGTGGTCTTTTTTCCCTGTTATCCTATTCACAGCGTATTAGCCTGTTCTCACACTGCTAATAAAGACATACTCAGGATTGAGTGACTTGGAAAGAAGTTTAATTGACTCATAGTTCAGCATGGCTGAGGAGGCCTCAAGAAACTTACAATCATGGTGGAAGGGGAAGCAAACATGTCCTTCTTCACATGGCAGCAGCAAGAGGAAGTGCAGAATGAAGGGGGGAAATGCCCCTTATAAAGCCAGGTCTCATGAGAACTCACTCACTATCACAAGAATGGCATGAGGGTAACCACCCCCATGATTCAGTTACCTCTCACTGGATCCCTCCCACAGCACATGGGGATTATGAGAACTACAATTCAAGATGAGATTTGGGAGGGGACACAGCCAACCCATATCACACAGTGACCTAGCCAGTAACTACTCAATCTTTCTGTTGAAGCTGTATTTCAGTTTTCTCCTCATATTGTTCTCAGTGGTCATTGGTCTACTAGGCGTTATGTAAAGCCACTCAATTGCTATAACTGGTAAAATGCAGATGGCCTATACTCAAGGTAGAAATCTTGGCCTTTAAAATTCTGAGCCCAATCATGTAATTTATAGAGCAAAGGAAAACATAAGCATATATTCCACTAAAATTTTCATATGGAAAGAGGCCCTGGAAATCTCTTTTGAAGCTCAGTCTCAGAAGACTGCCTGCCCGATTTGTCAGATAGCCTGTCACTAAGCATTCTGACTTTGAGGTAGCATTCATTCAGACTAGGTAGCTTAGTGTATGTCACCCTGAATGTACTTCCCCATTGCTGCGTAGAGCTTTCTGATTATCCACAGGCTAAAATGCTCTTTAAAAAACTTGACTTTGTTTAAGCAGTTTTAGGTTCACGGAAAAATTGAGAAGAAGGTACAGAGATTTTCCAAATACCCCTGCCCCTACTGCACAGCCTCCTCCACTATCAACATCCCCCAACAAAGTGGTACATTTGTAACAATGGTGGAACCTACGTTGACACATCATTATTAGCCAGTGTTCATAGTTTACATAAGACTTACTCTTGGGGTAGTACGTACTATAGGTTTGGACAAATGTTCGATTACATGGATCCACCATTATAGCATCATGCAGAAGTTTCACTTCCCTAAAGGCCCTCTGTGCTCCACCTATTCATCCCATCCCTCTCTTAACCTCTGATCTTTTTACTGTCTCCAAAGTTTTGCTAAAATGCCCTTTTTATCAATCAGATTTTGGAGCTTTTGGAAGATTCCAGCTCTGAAAACATCTCACCTTTTTGACTTGGCCCGACACAGACATATTGTATGATTTAAGGAAATAAATTGGTTTTAAGTCATTTTTCAGTTAACACTAGTGGAAACAGCTATTTTTTCAATATTGTAAATTCTACATCTATTATTTTTATTACTAAGAATTGTGTTTCTCATTAACTTCTTTCGTATGTGAGAAACTATATGATAACAAACTAGTATTTTTGTACAGAATTGTTGAATAGGTGACAGCAATCAAGTTAAATTAATAATGCACCTTTGACAGACAGATAATTTTCGTGGCAGGTGGTATGACAACGAAAAGGGTATGAGGCAAAATTGTAGCAAAGGGAGATTGTATTGGTTGGAAAGAGCCTGTTAACATAAGTATCTGTAATGCCAGTCGGGCTAATTGGGTGGTGCTTCTAATTCTAAACAATTATATCAAGAAACTAGTTTTTCTCATGTTTTCTCTGGATAACAACTTTAATATAGTTGCAAAACATTATAGCAATAACTTTTATATTTAGAAGGCCAAAAAATAAAATATTTTATATTTGAAAGGCTTTTTAAAAGTAGCCAATAGTCTATGTATATAGTTATATATATATATATATGGTCATACATATAATGGTATCTATAGTAATCTCAGTAAAAGGCAGAGGAAGCGATCAGAATTGCCTGGCTGTTATCCCATTTCTACCAATGTTGGCCCCTCAACCTGTGCCTTTAGGAAGATCTTTCTGCCATGACATCTTCTTTTATAGATGGAAACTGTGAAATAAAATGGAAATTAGATCAAAATATATTATACGTAAGATTTTTAAAAATCTTAATCCAGTGAACTGCTTATTCTTAATGGAATCCAGGCCATTTCTCTGCCACTAAACAGAAAGATGTTAAGCATTCTGAAAGTGCCTTACCCTATAAGTAAAAGAGCTATCAATTTTGTTTATTGCCTTGGGGGGAGTTTTTATTTCACTGCTGTGAACATTCTATCTGTGAAATCACAGCCTTCAAATTTTTTTAATTGCATGTTAATAATTAGCTATCAGAGCTTTTAAAACATTGCATTTCCTTGATAGAATTAGTTTTCATTAAAAGCTAATTGAAATTTTAAAAGTAGAATTCCTTTTATATCAGACAGGCTGAAGAATTTGACATGAACAGCCTATGGCTCTGTAGTCATTTTATACTCATTATTTTCTATTGTACTGAAATCATTTCTAGGTCATTACTAAATTCACCTAATACAACAAGAATTTCTTCAGTCTATTCCAGTTACTGGTCATTGAGTCCCAACTCTAAGCAATGGTCTGAACCAGGGTCCCTGCAGAGTGAGTAGGGGGATGGGTCAGTAGAGGGAGTAGAAAGGTGGGTCAGGGAGCCTGACCCCCAGGTAGATGCAGTAAGCACATGCAAGACCATAACCCACAGTGGAATAAAGGCAAAGACTATGAAAGACAAAGGGCAGACTTAGCCGCTGATTGAGAGGACCAGAGAAGGCTGTGCAGGGTCTGACAGGTGCAGCTATGAGCTAAATAATGTGAGGGGTTTGGAAATGAATTTGGCAATTCCTGGGTAAGCATCTAGTTTTATAGACATGACCAAAGAGTGTTTAAAGCGCCTCACTGTGGCTTATTGTATCTTACATACTGGTGAAAAGCATCTTACACATGAAAAGAAAAATATCACATCGACACCACAAGGCAAAAATAATTGTGGAATGAAGATAGGTCTAGAAAACACTGTTCCCAGTCTTTCCGTGGGTTGACCCTGAAGCTCTTGGAGGAAACTAACCTTCTCACAACCCATACACTCCTTTGACTGCAAGGGTAAACTGTGCACGTTTAGTTCCTTAGGAACCCGCGACTCTACCCAGCAGACCTAAAGCAAAAACACACAAAGACAAAACGCTTGAAATGTGAACAATCTGGCTTATGTGTCACAAGAGTTATCCCATTAACTGTATTTTCCACTCTGGATATGGCTTTGGGGAGGCAAACATGTCAGAAGTCTTGTAAACCCTTGCTATAAATATTTTTTAAAACAAATATATGAAGTTTCCATTTATTTTTCATGCATCTTTTAAATATTCATCCATGTCTTCAACTATGACAGGGTTGGTTTTAGAAAGATTCAAATGAGTTTATATCTAAATTTTAGTAGAAATTGGTCAGACTTCTACAGTACCTCATTTTAATCTTCTGTTTGCTGTGAACATTTCTTACTCCTTGGGGGCGGGAACTTACCTTATAGTCTACACACTGCAACTGAACTCAGTGAATGACCATAAATTAAAGTCCAGTAATTATTTACAAGCCCTTCCTATTACGAGGTATGAAGCTAAGAACTTTTGCCTAGATTTTCTTCCCACAGCCCAAAGGAGAGAACTATAGTCCAGCAAGTTTCTATGTCTGGCCTATGGGGTCCTCTAACTCTTGCCATCATCCCTCATCCACAGACCTTCATACTTTCAATCCAGTGGTATCTGCCTGGACCCCACCACCACCTCCCATGGTAAATACCATGATCAGCCCACTGTAAGAACAGTATTTGAGATGGTTCATTACATAAGCAACATGCATATTTTACATTTTATGTGTGTGTCCTCAGACCAAATACCCAAACCTTTCCCTGGGAACACTGTGGATTGCCCCTGTTACAAGACGTCAATAGAGCAGGATTCCCCAACCCCTGGGCCACAGACTAGTACTAGGACCTATATTGCATGCTTCTTATGGGAATCCAACTAATGCCTGATGATCTGAGGTGGAACAATTTCATCCCAAGACCATCCCATCCTACCATGTCCATCCATCTGTGAAAAAAAACTGTCTTCCTTGAAACCTGTCCCTGATGCCAAAAATGCTGGGGACCGCTGAGCCAGAGACAGCCCTGTTCTCATGCCACCACATTATCTGGTGGACCAAGAAATCAGTAACTTGGCAGCCACTTAGGGCCATTTCAATTGAGATGTGATTAATTAATAATAAATGTTAGGTTGCTTCTCAACTTGGATAGAGCCTACATGTTTAAACATATTTTAGATGAGAAATAACAGGCTTTTTTCTCAGCTGGCCAACAGGAATTTATGACAGATGCAGAATAATTGGCAACCCCAGTCCACAAATGTCCCATCCACTTCCTCAAGCTGGGCATAGACAGAGCAGGATTAAAAATAAGCTGTGGAACAGAATCCCTGGCATTCTGGTTCAAGGCCATGGGGGATGGGATCTCTCAAGTCCATGCCTGGCCACACCTGCATAATGTTGGCTGTTTGTATTTCCATGGGTCACAAAGGAACTCTTACATCTTCTCTTCAAACAAATGGTTAACACAGTTATTGTAGTCTACTCAAAATTAATTCATACTTTAGGCATAATAAAATCTAGGATGACTGACACGTCTGTCTTAACTCTAAAGAAGATGAGATTGGAGAGTTCAAAGTCTACCTGAAGAAAAGGAAATAATTAAATATTAAGAAAAGTGTCTTTGTTGCTTCCCCACAGATTTCTCCTTTTGCCACATTTGGTTCATTTAACCCTAAGAAATTCCATTTTGAGTTTGCCCTTCTTTATACCATAGTGTTTATCTGTCATCCTTGATGATGAAGCTTTGCTTTGTTCCTTTAAAAACAAAAAAGATTCAGAGTCTCTGAAATAGTAACCCAGCTGATATATCAGGAGAAATCTGGAAATCAAAGTGATCCCTTCTCATTAAACATTCTCTGTATTTGGAAGAGAGTGCTACATAATAAAATATGCATGTAGAAAGTAGCAAGTCAGTTTACACACTATTGGATTGTTGTGTTGGAAAATCTGGTATCCAATAAAAAGAAAATTAATGAAATGTAAATATAGCCCATGCTATCCTAACTTACTAAAATATGGAGGGAAATATGGAGGGAATGCATAAAAAATAAATAGAAACTTCATATATTTGTTTTAAAAAATATAAAATAAGGGCACGATATTTATCATCGCTTCTTCTCAGAATAAGCGTTTTGGCTGAGTATTAAGAAAAGGATTTAATCAACTAGATTGGCTCCACTACACTGAGAGAACTTCTGGTTATTTTCTTCCCATTTTGCTCTTTTTTTTTCCTTTTTTCTCCTACCTCCTCTTAAAATGGTTAACAATGATTGAGTTACACACCATCCATAGCTAAGGATTCTGTTTACAATAAATACTATATAATTTACACTGCATCCTCTGTTGGAGGCATCTCATGCCTATGGGTCTCTCTCTCAAGACATCCAGGCTTGCTCTGTCCTCTAGGGTCCACCAGTAGGCATCCTTACCCCACTTCACTCTAGGAGGCGTGGCCAGTCTGGCCCAGCCTCCTCTCCTGTTGTGAGCAGGGCTAACCTGTGCCACTGTGGCTTGCCACTAGCCTTCTCAGGTGTGACTCACTTACCAAGCTCTGTGTCCTTCAGACTCCAAGTTCTCCAAGAGATTCCCTAGAGCTTGAAGCCCTCTTCCACCCATAAGAGGGAATGCTCACAGACCTCTCAATAGAAAATGCTATTCCTGCCCCAGCCTCTTTTGGAGCCTGGAAATGGGTGATTGGCAAAACATCAGAACCAGCAAGTTCTGCCCATGTGGCCTCACAGCTCTTGTTAGGAAAGAAGGTACTGGCATCTTTAGGAGCATTCTCACACTTTAAGATTATTTCTAAAACTTCCAGAGAACAGGAAGAGTCAACTTTAATATCCAGTTACATATATTCCAAAGAAAAATAAATCAACTCTGATGGCTTAAATTGTTCAGTTACCAATTTTCTGCTTGCCCTGCTACTAAGACCAGGAAAATGGTGCCTAATTATGGCAGTCCTCAGAGGAATACACAGTGGCATCAAAGGGTGGTGACATCAGTGCAACTAACTTGCCCAGATAACCAATAGGAGCCACTAACAGCTTGACTTTATTCTTTTTCACCCTAACCTACAGAGAAATGAAGGAAGTTTCTATTAATATACCTTTTTTACTTCAATTCTTGATTAGTCTTCTATATAAATGATGAAACAAATCTTGTTGCATAAGAAACCATATTTTATTGATTTTAGCCATGCATTATGTTACAGGCACAAATTAAAATGTGTGTTTTGGAGGTAATCAAGAACAAATTTTACTTTGTCAACAGGATAAGTATGGAGTTTCAACTAAAAGCTATGTTGTCTATATAGAAAAAGATCTTTATTTTATAAATATATCTTAATGCTTTCCTGATGCTTAATGTCCAGTAGAGCAATGGTTATAATTTGCACACCATTAAGCTTTGTAAAATTAATTTGGCAAGGACATAGCCTTGGAGAATCATACAGTGCAAGTGCGTACAGTCTCAGGATTGTCTCTGTGGTTTATCAGGGAACAGGCCAAATTCCCTCTGAACTCCTAGAGGAATTAATTTTCCCATAATACTCTAAGACGTGACTGGAGTGTTGTAGTGGGAGGAGGGTGGAGGTGAGGTGTAAATGAGTGCATACACATGCATATGCATGCTAGATTATAGGCATGTGTCTAAGGAATCCATGCAAGAGTCTCTCCAAATCATCTGACACTGTGTACCCACAAATTAAAATTTGGACAATAAGTAATTATCTGACATTATGTTTTGTTGAGGAAGCATGAGATTGTATGACAATTAAGAGATACAGTGAAGATTTAAATCCCCTGTTTAATTGCATAGCTGGTATTGTAACTTATGCAGCCTGCGGAGGCATGTAAGGTTTATTGAAAAGCTAGCAAGGGTAAAAGTAAGCCCTTCTTGTTTTGGTCACTTATAATTGACAGCACAAAGTGTGAGGAAATAGCACCAGACTTGGGACTAGAGGCCCTGAGCTGGAGCCATTGTTCTCCACTTGTCTGGCCTTGTGACATCAGTGAGTCACTTGCTTTCTCTGAACCTCAGTTTCCTGATCTATAAAATGGATCCAGCTCTACCTACTCCACATGGCTTTTTAAGGAACAATTCTGACCTATCTAGGTCTATGTCTCCTTGAAGTTCCATTAGTTTTGTTTCATGTAATAATAAATCCTAAACATTTTTCCACCTAATAATCAAGCTTCATATCTTTGAATAATAGGTGAATATTAGGTGAATAAATGTTTAGAATTTTTATGTTCTCTTGATGAACTGACCCCTGTTATCATTATGAAATTTCTCTCTTTCTTACTGGTAATATCCTTTGCTCTTAAATCTATTTTATCTCATATTACTATAGCCACTCCGTATTTCTTTCGGTTAGTGTTACCATAGGATATCACTTCCGTTCCTTTATTTTTAACCTGTTTGTGTTTTATATTTCAAGCACGTTTCTTGTAAGCAGCATATAGTTGGATATTGCTTTTCTATCAGGTCTGACAATCTTTGCCTTTAATATATTTATATCATTTGCACTTAAAATTATTATTAATATGTTTGTGCTTAAATTCGTGGTAGTACTATTTGAGTGCTGCTGTTGTTGTGCTACTTGTTGCCCTTGTCACTCTTTTTCTGACTCCTTTGGATTTTTGTAATTCCATTTTATTTATCTTATTAGTTCATTAGCTTTATTTTATGCTATATTTTGTAATTTCAGCAGTTTCCTTAGGATTCACAGCATATACTTTTAACATCATAGTGTACTTTCAAGTGGTATTACACACTTTGCATATAGTGTAAAAAACTTACAATTATATACTTCCATTTTTTCCTCCCAACCTTTGTGCTATTGTTAAACATTTTACTTTTATTTATGTTATATGCCCACATTACATTGGTACTGTTTTTAACTATCAACCATATTTTAATAATATTTAAATAAGAAAGATCATATATATTTATCTATATAATTACCTCTTTTTTCTACTTATTTGTGTACATTTATGTCTCTATCTATCTGGTATTATTTTCCTTCTGCTGGAAGGATTTTCTTTAACATTTCTTGTAATGTGGGTCTACTGGTGATTAATTCTTTCAGCTTCTTATGTATCTGAAAAAAAGTCTTTATTCAATTTCATTTTGAAATATATTTGTCGAATATAGAATTCTAGGTTGATTTTTTTCTTTTAGTACTTGAAAGAAATCATTCCACTGTCTTCTTACCTCGATTGTTTTTCAAATGAAATTGGCTGCCATGCTTATCTTTGTTCCCCTTTATATAACAGGAACTTTCTCTGGCTGCTTTTAAGATTTTCTCTCTAGCATGGAAACTAAAACTCTTGAGTAGTTTAATTATGATGCTCCTGGGTATAGTTTTTTTTTTTTTTTTTTTTTTTTTTTTTTTTTTTTTAATATTCTTGTGGCTAGAATTCACTGAGTATCTTGGCTCTATGGGCTACAGTTTTCATCAAATTTGGAAATTTTTCAACCACAATTTTTTACAACCTTTTTTTGGTCCCTTCTCTCTCGCTTTGTTTAGTGACTCCACTGCATGTATGTTAAGCATCCTGATATTCTTCCATAGCTCACTAATGCCCTGTTAACTTTTTTATTCTGTTTTCTATGTATCATTTATTAATATGTCTTTGTGAACCTCAAATATCTGAGACAGGTCTCAGTCAATTTAGGAAGTCTATTTTGCCAAAGTAAGGATGCATGCCCATGACACAGCCTTAAGAGGTCCTGGCAATATGTGCCCAAGGTGGTCCGAGCACAGCTTGGTTTTATACATTTTAGCAAGACATGAGACATCAATCAATTTTTTAACATTGGTTCCATCTGAAAAGGCAGGACAACTTGAAGCAAAGGCAGGACAACTCAAAGTGGGGAGGGGGCTTCTAGGTCCTAGGTAGATGAGAGAGAAATGCTTACATTCTTTTGAGTTTCTGATTAGCCTTCCAAAGGAGGCAATCAGATATGCATTTATCTCAGTGAGCAGAGGGATGACTGAATAGAATGGGAGGCAGGTTGGCCCTAAGCAGTTCCCAGCTTGACTTTTCCCTTTAGCTTAGTGATTTGGGGAACCCAAGACTTATTTTCCTTTCACATCTTTAAGTTCACTAATCATTTTTTCTGCAATATCTACTCTGCTGCTAATCAAGTTCGATGTATTTTTTATCTCATGCGTTGTCGTTTCAAGTTTAACTTAGGTCTTTTTGTATCATATCTACTTAAATTTTTGAACATATGCAGTTATAATACAGCTATAATACAATTATAACTACTTTATTGCCCTTGTTTGCATAAATCTAATGTCTGTGCCAATTATGGTGAATTTTGATTGATTGATTGATTTCTTCTTTATGAATTATGTTTTCCTGGAAATTTTTATGACAGCTTTATTGAGATGTCAATCACTTTTAAATTCAACAATTCAATGGCTCTTCGTATATTCACAGAGTTATGCAACCCTTACCACTATCTAATTTTAGAACATTTTCATCACCCTGAAAAGAAAATCCACACCCATTAGCCGTCATTCCCAATTTTCCCCTTCCCCTACCCTGCCCCTGACAACCAGTAATCTAATTTATGTTGCCATCAATCTGCCTATTCTGAACATTTTAAATGAAGGGAATCATAAATGTGTGGTTTCTTGTAATTGGCTCCTTTCACTTAGCATAATGTTTTCAAGATTTATCCAAGTTATAGCATTTATCAGTACTTCATTCCTTTCTATTATCTCATAACACTCTGATATGGCTTGGCTCCATGTCCCCACCCAAATCTCATCTTTAATTATAGCTCCCATAATTCCCATGTGTTGTGGGAGAGACCCAGTGGGAGATAACTGAATTATGAGGGCAGTTTCCTCTATACCATTCTCGTGGTAGTGAATAAGTCTCAGGTTTACAAGGGGGAACCCCTTTTGCTTGGCCTCATTCTTTCTTGCCTGTCGCCATGTAGGACATGCCTTTCACCTTCTGCTGTGATTGTGAGGCCTCCCCAGCCACATGAAACTATGAGTCCATTAAACCTCTTTTTCTTTATAAATCAACTAGTCTCGGGTATGTCTTTATCAGCAGTGTGAAAACAGACTAGTACGGACTCCATGGTATCGCTATGACATATTCTGTTTATCCAGTCATCAGTTGACAGATATTTGGGCTGTTTGTATGTGAAAATATTTTATTAGGTGTTAAACTTTGTGAACTTTACCTTTTGGAGTACTGGATGTTTCAATTTCTATAAATTCTATAAATATTCTTGACCTTTATTCTTGGATGTAGTTAAGTTACTTAGGAATAATTTGCTCTCTGTAAGTCTTGCTTTTAAGAATAATTAGGAAAGACTAGAGTGGTATTCAGTCTAGGGCTAATTATTTCCCCTTTGTGGTAAGACCCTTATGCACTATACCAAAAGCGTGATGAATCTTGATGTTTTCCAACCCAACTGGTGGGAACAGCCACTACTCCCAGCCCTGTGTGAGTGTTAGGCACCGTGACCTCCAGTTCTTTCAGGTGATTCTTTCCCTGGCCTCAGGTAGTTTCCTCACACACATCCATGGATCTGCTCAGCTGAATACCCAAGTAGGACCCTCTTCAATCTCCAGAGCTTGTCCTTTGTGTGTAGCTCTCTTTCCAGTGCTCTTCCTTGTGAACTCTAGCTTCCTTCAGGCTCTCAGCTCTGCCTCCTCAGCTTGGAAAGGCTGCCAGGCTCCCGAGTTGAGGAGGCAGAACTCTCTATTTTATCAGAAATAAAATTCACACTGCCCTAAAAAATGCAAAAACTCTGTGATTGTGGGGTTTTCTTCATCTGTTTCCCATTGTTCAGAGATCACTGTCATTTATTGCCTGATGTGCGATGCTTTTAGAACCATTGTTTTATATGTGGTGTGTGTTCCTCAGTTGTCTCAGGTAGGAGGGTAAATCTGGTTCTTCTTACTCCATCTCAGCCAAATATAGAAGTGCTGTGGCCTGTAATGTAAAGGGATAAATTATTTATTGGTGGCCATCAAAGCTGCTGCAGACAAAAATGTAGATGGTGGCTCAGTTAAACTCATCAGTTATGTTTTATATTGCAAAGCCAGCCTTTTAGAGAGGAGTGAGTTGTGAGTTTTGTTTGTTATGATATTTAATATGTTCATGACCATTCCCTCGGGAAATCCATTTTTGCCACATGCTTCTTTGAATGTGGGAACACTTATGTCTCCTTTCACAGGTGATCAGCGAGTTTGAGGCCTCTCCCGACTCGTTTTCCTACAGAATTCCCAACCTGAGTAGGAATCGTCAGTACAGCGTCTGGGTGGTGGCTGTGACGTCAGCTGGAAGAGGCAACAGCAGTGAAATCATCACAGTCGAGCCATTAGCAAAAGGTAGGCAGTGGCAGTAAGGACCTCATTTCCTATTGTAACTTGACTGTTTTTAAGTCTCCATTTTACCTGAAATAAAACTTACACTTCCCTAAAAATTAAATAAACCAGAATATCACATTTTAGCTCAAGAAACAGGGTGGTGGCTAGCAAGCTCTGAGCTTCTGTCCCATGGGAAAGGAATTCCATGGAGGTAAACACAGAGCTGAGAATGAGTGGCCTTACAATAGAAGTATCTGAAAATCAGGAAAGGAGACCTCATTCACCCCTTGGAGTAGCTGAAAATCATTACATGGCATTTTCCCAAGGATGTTCTACTTTCTCCAAAATCAGGTATCACACTTCCTAATGAGAAATGTCTATTTTAAAGTCTATGGAATTCGCAAGCTTAAAAATATTTGAAAATCGTTCACTATCTGTTGATAGAAATGCTATAAGCAAAGACTTTAAGTAACAGCAGGAAGTAGGAGTCACCAAAGAATAAAAAGTTCCTTAAAGTGAATATAATATCTTCACATTTTTCTGTTAGACTGGTCCTTAAAATGCACATGCAGGCACAGGGCATTCTTGCTCTTCTGGTAGTCACCACCATCCAGTGTTTCCAGGAACCCCCTAAATTAGCACTCATAATAAGTCAATTTCCTTACAACACAATTCCAGGCCAGCAGGAGTTGCCCCTGATTTTGGGCTATAGAATAGTGGCAACTTATTACTAATATGTCCTCTGAGAGCCAGAAAGAGAAGAATAAACATTCCAAGATTCCAATTTTACCTCCAAGAATTCTCTTGATAATGTGCTTTTCAATGAGATCGTTAAGAAATAGGCAGAATAAAACAGTGAGGGGAAAAAAGAGGGGTGTCACATTTTGAGCTCAAATGCAGATAGAAAATAAGTAAGTTGGTAAGGGAAATAAACTGGGGGGACTTATTTTTTGTATTACACTCTTTGGTCATGATATCCAGCCACTCCCTGAGATTGAGAAAATGATGATTACCAAGGAAAATGTTGGACATAAGGACTGAGCTGTGTGATTTACCAAAAAAAAAAAACCAAAAAACTGCAACAAAACACATAGAATTAGCAATAATATTTCTTCCTTTCCTTTGTGCTTTCAAAGTTCTGTCTCTCAACACAGTCAGAAAGGCCTGGCTAGTGCAGTGAGGTATGACTTACTCAGTGGGGAAGAGTTGAAAATTACCATAGAAGCACGTCTTGCCTGGGGAAATTCAGTGTCCTCTAGTCATTTAATAAGTCATTTTGGGTGTCTGTTGCATGTCAGGGTCTGTGCTGGGGACACAGAGGATTTGGTCAAGGGAGGCTGACTGCTGAAACAAATGTTCCCTAAATCTCAGTGACTTCACGTAATAATATAGTCCAACAGAGATATTTTTGGTCAAGGCTCTCTTGGGTGGCCTGTTCCGCATGGTGTTTCAGGGATCCAGGCCTCTTCCACCTTATGATTTGCAACCCTGGATTTCTCCTCATTTAAAGCTACATTGATGGGGGAAGAAAGGAGTATGGAGGGTTTGATGAGAAGTTTTCATGAGCCAGATATGGAAGTGTATATGTTATTTTTACTAATATCCTATTGTCTAGAATAAAGGGATGGACCCACTAGGGAAAAGAAAGCAGGGTTTGGAGAGCCCAGAGGAGTCTCTTAAGATGATCTAAGAGATGTGTTCACTCCCTGACTCCCTTGATCTTACAGTCTGGTGGGGAACCAGTCAGTGATATGGTTTGGCTGTGTCCCCACCCAAATCTCATCTTGGATTGTAGCTCCCATAATTTCCACGTGTCATGGGAGGGATCCGATGGGAGGTAATTGAGTCATGGGAGCGGGTCTTTCCTGTGCTGTTCTCATGACAGTTAGTAAGTCTCATGAGATCTGATGGTTTTGTAAAGGGGAGTTCCCGTGCACATGCTCTCTTGCCTGCCGCCACCTAAGACATGCCCTGTGCTCCTCATTTGCCTTCTCCCATAATTGTGAGGCCTCCCCAGTCATGTGGCACTGTGAGTCCATTAAACCTCTTTCCTTTATAAATTACCCAGTCTCAGGCATGCCTTTATTAGCAGCATGAGAACAGATTAATACAGTTAGTAAACAAAGCATCACAAAAGTATATGCATAAAGACAAACTGCAGTCAGTGCTATAAAGAAATGGCGTGAGAGGACCTTACCTGGAGTGTCAGGTGGAAGACACACTTGGTCCCTGAGGACAAGCAAAGGCAGTTATGTGAAGAGGGAAGAAGTGAGCAGTCAGAAGCTCTGCAGAGAAAGATTTAGCAGGTGGGAAGTCCAGGACACTGGACCCTGCTGGGGCTGGGGAAGGAACAGTGGTCCCAGAGATGCTGGGAAGGAAGGCAGGGGCCTGATCATGCTAGGTTTTCAACACTGTTAGGGATTTCAGATTTTCCCATAAGAGAGATAAGGAGACAGTGTAGGGTTTTAAGCAAAGGAGGCGCATGATCTTTGTGTGTGTATGTGCATGTGTGTGTGTCTGTGTGTGTGATAAACCTTATTTTTAGAACAGTTTTAGACTTACAGAAAAATTGTGATGATAGAATACAGAGTTGCCATTTACCTCACACCTAGTTTTCCTTTTTGTAGACATCCTAATTAAATGGTGCCTTTCTTATAGTTAATGGCAGGTGTGATTTTTGTTTTGTTTTGTTTTGTTTTTTTAGACAGAGTCTTGCTCTGTCACCAGGCTGGAGTGAAGTGGTGCCATCTCGGCTCACTGCAACCTCTGCCTCCCAGGCTCAAGCGATTCTCCTGCCTCAGCCTCCCAAGTAACTTGGACTACAGGCACGTACCATCACGCCCAGCTAATTTTTGCTTTTTATTTTTTAGTAGAGATGGGGTTTCACCATGTTGGCCAGGATGGTTCTGATCTCCTGACCTCGTGATCTGCCTGCCTTGGCCTCCCAAAGCACTGGGATTACAAACGTGAGCCACTGCGCCCAGTCAATGGTGGGTGTGCTTTTAAAGATCACCCTGATCTCTCTGTCCTGAGTGGACTGCAGAGGGGGAAGGGTGAGAAAAGCAGATGCCCAGCAAGGAGGCCAAGGGGTCACCCAGTGAGGCTTGGAGTAGCAGAGTAGCAAAGAGGATTGAGAGGAGAAGCCGAGGGGCCTGGGCTGTGTTGTGAACACAGAGCAGAGGAGACTCAGTGGCAGAAATGGAGGAGGATGGAGAAGGAGATAGCAAGAATGAAAACCCAAATTCTCATGTGGGTTAGCATAAGTGGAGGCATGATTTATTGATGAAGAAGACCATGGAAGAAGTGGATTTTGAAGCCAGTGAGAGGAGGCACGGGCATTTGGGGGGGTTCCAAGGTGACGAAGAGCCATTCACTCAGAGGCGTCTATGCACTGAGGTGTGTCCTGGCTCTCGAGAGACATCTGGAAGGAGGAAGAAATACAGGGAGTCAGCATCTGGGTATCCCTTACACCTGGGATAGGAATGAGATTGGCTGAGAGATGGAAGAGAGATGAAGGTACAGGATGGCCTCTCAAAGGGAGTGGGAGCAGGCAAAGGAAAAGGGGAAAAGCCAGAGAGGCAGGGGAGCCAGGACGTGTTAGGCTGCAGATTCAAAACAAATGCTTGCAAAAGGAGGGAGCGGTCAGCTGAGGCTGCTGCTGCTGGAAAGTCAGGTGAAACCAGGCAAAAATGCCCCTCAGTTTGGCCATGTGGAGGACCGTGGTGACCTTTCTGTGAGCGGTGTTAGTGAGTGTGGAGGGGCATGCAGAAATGAGCCTGAGTCAGGTGAGAAAGTGGGTAGGAGGTGAGGGGCAGGCTGACTGGGCAGAACATTCCTTCAACACACATCACCTGGAAGAAGTGACAACCAAGAGAAGAAGCTTGGAGGTGTGGGAGGGTCTCATTCAAGGAAAGGCTCTGGGTTCATTGTTTTTTCGGGAGGCCTGCCATCAGAGCGTGTTTGTGTGGTAATGGGAAGATCCCAGTAGAGAGGGAGAAAGGAGAAATCGACAATACATAAGAAAGAGCCCATGACCACAGCACTGAGGTTTAGAGGAGGAAATGCCAGTAGGTTCACAGATTTGGTGACTGGAAATGCAGGATTCCTGGATGGTGTCCCTGAAGCATTAGGCAACTTGGGGATGGTGGAGGGAAGCCCAGAAGTGTGAGAAGAGGAGGGACAGTAGGAAGCCATCATTGCAGGGAACGGGGAGGACATTTACTAAAGAAACAGTAAGACTGGCAGGGAGTACTGACAGTTCAGCTGAGGTTGGTGATCCTAAATGGTGGTCAATCTCCAAGTACTCTTTTGCATGGATTTTTTGCAGAAAGGTTCAACTTTTCATGCTTAAGGGAGGTTGACTCAGGGTTAG
This sequence comes from Rhinopithecus bieti, assembly GCF_001698545.2. Taxonomy (NCBI): domain Eukaryota; kingdom Metazoa; phylum Chordata; class Mammalia; order Primates; family Cercopithecidae; genus Rhinopithecus; species Rhinopithecus bieti. The sequence continues at coordinate 449,739 of NW_016827514.1, forward strand.
GGTTGCTGTATGTAGGTTTTCTGGAAAGGGGATAAGCTAGGGAGTGCCTCAGGATGGAGCAGATAATCAATTGGGCAGCCCCCACACAGAAGCCCAGACACTGGCAAACCATTAAGGCTGAAAGGCCCATCCTAGAGGGGTGGGGATGTCCACAGCAGAGGAGATTGAGACAGGTTATTCTGCACTTGTTTGGAAGTCAAGGCAGACCAGCAGCAGTCTAGCGACAGGTAACAGAGTCCAAAATTCAGATATAGATTGAAGAAGAGGAGGACCACTGCTTTTATGGAGGGAGTGGCAGAACGGGGCCATGGCACTGGTCCTGGGGGAAGCCCCTCCTAGGAAGGGGTCCAGGACACGAACGAGGCACAGAGAATCTGGCCCCATGGCTGTGAACAAACAGGACCCGAATCAGAGGGGACACCAGGTTGCAAAGGGATTCAGTTTCTCATCAGAATCACCTGGGATACTTGTCAAAAGGCAGATGCCCCAAGCACACGAAAGAGCTGCTGAATCCACAAGGCCATGGTGGGAACCTGCATTTTAAACAAAGATTTAGAGGATTCTCTTGGCTGCCCCAGGTCTAGTGTGTTGAGTTGCCCAGTCATGACATTTCTGGCTAGAGACCCTTTAAATTTCAACTGTCTAAAATGGGCATTGAGCTATAGCATTGGAGGTTGTTGGGCTTGAAGATGAAGTAGCTCTAGCTTGTATTTTTAAAATTGCTAATGGAAAAGCATTCGTAAGTCCTGGAGTTAATTTGAGGGGTTATGCCCAGAATGTTAAAGAACAACAATGGAATAGAATGGAACAGAGTCAAATCAACTAGACTAGACTAAACTAGGGTTAAGAAAAGGTAGAAAACATCATAATGCATCACATATAGTGAAGTCTTTATTCAGGCAACTTTGTTTGCACTCACACAAACATCTCCATGCATGTGTAGCTTCTGGAATTTGATGTAAAACATATTTCTTAAAGTGGCTGACTGTTAAAAAGCCAGAAAGCCCATAACTCTAGCTGAATTTCTCTAGCCACCCCCCTTTTACTGCTGAGGACATTCTCCACTCTCTAAAGAACTGTCTGAAGAGTGCGAAAAAGAAAATGCCAAAAGCTACCAGTGCGGGAAATCTGATGCTGCCTAATCAGGACCATTTTGTTATCATGATGCAAAATCAGCAATGTCAATGACTGATGAAATGAGCCCTGCCTTAGAATACTTCATCTCAGTCTGCGGAAACTGCTTGAAACATTGGTTTTGCTGCAACAAAAAACAAGGTCTAGCTTCTAAGCCCTCTGGCATTTCCTTTTTCTCTCTACTGTTGCCCACAGTGCCCAGAAGCATAAATGTATGATTTGATCTGGTAGATCCTCTTGGCTAATGTGGGTATTCTATACTAAGATGGCTGCATAATGACTTGGTTCTGGGTACTCTGCCCTTCCTGGGATTCTAGAGCTTCCCTGAGGGAGCCCTCTCACCTTCCTTTGCCAGTGCAAACCCTCAACCCAGAAATGGTGCAGGGATCTCACCTCGGTCCCATTTTTATGGGCTCTGAATCAGATCAAGACCACCTTCCACCTGTGGTTTTCGGTCTGTGCATCTATTGAGGGTGAGCTCCCATAGGGGCACCTGTTTCCTCTATGTCCCCAGCTCCATGACAGTGTCTGAAACATACTGGCTAAAACAAAGGACAGGAGAAGCCCCTGGCTCCTGTTTATGCCCCAGAAAGTAATGTCCCGATGTAGGACACAGACTGAGCAGATTGTTTTCCTCTAGAAGACTTGCGTGTGGCGTGCCTGTCAGCTTTTGTGACTCACTGATGGAGGTAGTACTAGAACCTCTCATTGCTGGCCACACTGGACTTCAAGGCAAGTTCACCATGAGCTTTTTTCCTTGTCTCCTGGGACTTCCTGCTACCTTGGGGCCATGCCAACACCAGATGCCCCTGGCAGATGCTCCTGTTTGGGCATCTGAATCACTGTCCCAAGCAAACGGTTGTTCTTCGAGAGAGGCCACTCTGAAAATGTTCATTCTCCTTAATGTGTGTCCTAGAGATCAAGTTGCTATAACACAGTCGGGAAATTGATAAGTAGAACTTGTTCCAGTTTTACTCCTTCCCGTCTTTGGGGCTTTTGTGTTTTGTATTGTCTACTTTCTCTGATATTAAAAGTATATTTTAATGAACAGTTTTTGTGTTGAGATAAATTGCTTCATAAAGTGCTTTGATAAATAATTGGGCTCATAGAAAACACAGCTTGGAGCTGCTTGGCCTATGAAGCCCCAGCTATTTAATTTGGACTCCTCATGTTTAGTCAATAAAAGAAAAAAATGCTACAATGGGAATTTTCTGCTAGTTGTGTGTTCTTACAATGACAGTTCCTCATAACCCAGGTACCAGGGAGTAGTGTGGACAGTTGTAATGTGAATTGGCTTCACATCCATTTTTGGGTATTGCCCTTATTGAGTAGGTCACGTTGACCTCTGTGTAGACGCGTCTGTGGAGTAATCAGGCTTCCACTTCGTTTGATTCCTCAGCTCCTGCGCGAATCCTGACCTTCAGTGGGACAGTGACTACTCCATGGATGAAAGACATTGTCTTGCCTTGTAAGGCTGTTGGGGACCCTTCTCCTGCGGTCAAATGGATGAAAGACAGGTAACCAGTAACCCAATGTATGCCTTCAGTGAAACTCTAAGAGATTACATCTGACATACTTAGGTTGGGTCTAGTGGTCTCCTAATTTTGTGTTTATTTATATTAGTGAAAACTCAAGGAAACCTACCAATTCTTCTGAGATGAGGGCAGGGAAGAAATCTTGGCTTTAGCACTGAAAGGGTCTGATTTATTGTATCAACCCTCTGTTAATTCAGAGCCTTTTAATTCATGAGAGAATGCTTGCAAGGAAAATAGTCGAACCAACTCAATTATTGTGGACGTTTGCTGTACCCTCTCAGATAAATTGTCCATGTAACTGAGATGAATGTACCCAAGGTTATTGTGTGACTTAACACCTATCTCTTCTTCTTTAAAGATAGCAAACTAACCATAACTCAAATACCCTGAGAAAGGACTTGAAGAAATGGAGTACATTAAGACTTTGCTAATTTAAAATCTGGTTCTCCATACTCAATAGTAATTATTAAAATAATAGGAGCCAAGAAAGAGGGGGAGAGTGAGTGAGATGTGGTCTGTCCATATAACTTTTTAAAGTGCTTTATCTCTATTCGGGAGAAGAAATTAGGATATAAGTAAAGGGTTGAAAATTCATTTATGCGCATAGAAATATGATATAATGGATTCAGAAGAAAGCCTATTTTCAAGCAAAAGCACTTAGAAGGCATAAACTATAGAAATAATGGCTTGGTGTAGTGACCAAACTGTAGAAATAATAATGGCTTGGTTTAGTGACCACTTTTCTCATGCATTTAAAGTCGGTTCATCCAAATGAAATATGTAGCTCCCAAGGTCAAGCCGGCATTCTGCCTATTGTGGGAATGACCCCAGAGGACTGGACAGTCTGCCACCGGAGCAGTGGTTATGATGGCCACGCAGTTCTTTTTATACTGGGGTAAACTCATCACCCTCTTGAGATATCACATGTCATTTTTCATGCCAAAATCATGAATAATTGTGACTTTCAGTGAATCTAAAAATGCTCCCAAGGTTTAGTTCCCCCTATATGAATTGTTGAAACTGGCACTTCTGCCTACAGAAGAAATTCCCAGAGTTGCCAAAATGAGGAGATCTCCAGTGCCCACAGAATGGAGTAAAGAAGGACCATCCGTCTCCGGCATGGGTGAGGAGCCCATTGACTTGAGCCAGAATCTGGGCCCTTGACACAGATCTCGTCTTCAATATAACATTTTTTACAAAGGAAACCTTCAGCTACACAGCTATTGATTGTTTTCATTATGTAATCATATTTAGTTCTTTCATAATGCAAGAAATATGAAGCTTTCAAATGTGTTGTTTGCTTCACAGAGAGTCTTTATGCTTTTCCCCAACCTCAGCTAATTTGGATTGTAATTTCTTTAATCTGTGCATTTTTCTTCCTGTGAGGCAGTAACGGGACACCCAGTCTAGTAACGATTGATGGGCGGAGGAGCATCTTTAGCAACGGAAGCTTCATTATTCGCACGGTGAAAGCAGAAGACTCTGGCTATTACAGCTGCATCGCCAATAACAACTGGGGATCTGATGAAATTATTTTAAACCTACAAGTACAAGGTACAACATTTGAGGACTCTTTTTAATGATATCTTTTACATGTACACTTTGTATGCAAAGAGTAACATTGAACAAATTTTAAAATCAGCCCTTGTAAAGAGCTAATCTCTGTTTTCATATTACAGAAAACAACCACATGTTCATTTTGCAAAATATTATTAAACAAAGAAAATAAAAAGCATTCACAACCTCAGAAATACCAAGATACAAAACATCTTTGCATACAGAATGCCTAGTCTCTTTTTTCTTTATGCGTGCATGTCTAAAAAAGTCCTTCTTAATTTCCATTAATTGCACTGTTTACATATGTGTAAGTGTATCCCCAGAAAACACAAACAAAAAGCAAGTCTGAATTGTGGTCTTTTTCGTATGCTAATTAACTCAATTTTTATATGCAGTGTACTTTATAAAATGACAGTGGCTGGAGCTCTAACTAGATTTCTATAATATTTAGCTATGCATGTAATACTAAGTATTTTTGTTGATATCATACACAAAATATGCACAACTTCAAACGATTGTCATATTAAAATTTTGTGTAAATCCCAATCAATAACTGATTGAGTTCAGATTTGTATGCACAGCAATATTTTATTAGTAGAAATCAAATCAAAATATTTTATTTAGTAGAAAAATCAAAGTGTGTGCCTCTTTGGATTTAGGTGTTGTCACATTAATAGATTACAGCAAGTAAAAGTAAAATCAATACTGTTCTCAGTGGGATGGAAGGAAAGGAAAAGGACTATATTTCTAAAAATACTGCAAAATTGATCTTGAATTTCAAGTTAATTGAAGTCAGGATAATTCGAGGGCATTTTGAAAGACAGGCACTATATTATGACTCTAAAGAGATAGGCCAATATATCAGGCTTCTCTCGGAGGAAAAGAGAAGGGAATTTTATATGAAGCTTTATATGAAGCTTTCTGTATGATTTGGATAACCTGATTCTGAATTTCTTTAGTGTTTCTGTCCTCAGAACCGGTCCAGACTTATTTACCAGTATGTATTCTACAAGCCTTGTAAGAGAGACCAGTTCATGTTCTGCAGTTCCAAGGCCTGCTTTTGATTTTCAGAGGGGTGTGTGTATGTGTGTGCGTGTGTGTGTGTGTGTGTGTGTGTGTGTGTGTTGCATCTTGGAGGAATAGCTTAGAAAGTGAAGATTTTTCCAATTCTTTTTCCCACTAGCTACTTTTCCTCCTTCCCCTTTCCCATCCTGAGAAGAACAGAACTGCTAAGTGGATGCCATTTATCTTTTCCATTTAAATTTCATGGCTGAAATTCATAGTAAAATGAGGCATGTATACTTAGTAAGTTTAAAGAAGATTTCAATTAGTGATGAATAACTCAGTCAAGGAACTAGTGAGGAAATGCGTTAGATATGAATCCAAGAAGAAATGTGGCTGATTTAAAAAAAAAAAAAATAGATTCACTCTGTTCTATCTCTTTAGCCCAGGATATCAACTAAATAGACATTTTGACAGAAGTGAATTGCTTATTTTGGCAATCTAAAACACTTATTTAATAAGTGGCTGTTAAAAATGAGTTGGTAAATGACTGTTCAGGAAAATTAAAGATGTGAAAAAACTAATTCTTGTTTTCTAAAAACTGTTTCCTCTCTAGTTCCACCAGATCAGCCTCGGCTTACAGTCTCCAAGACCACGTCTTCCTCCATCACCCTTTCTTGGCTCCCTGGAGACAATGGGGGCAGCTCCATCAGAGGTAATAAGATAGAGATTGTCCACAATAGTTGATTAATTGTGTGACCCACATGCCAATAAGTGACACATCATCAGCAAATGACTGGTATATGTTAGTTTATTCTCCCCAAAAAATACATATAAACAGTCCCTCCATAACCTACGACAGAAACCATACATCTATTTTTAGGATATTTGTTGAAACTCAAATCATTCATCCAAGGATGCTTATTCACAGAGTGAAATATCAACAGTTGCAAGAAAGAAAGAAAAAAGAAATTTGGACATCTCTTTTTTGAGATTCTAAATACTGTTTCTTTTTTATTTTGTCAACACAGTGTCATTCATTTATGTAACCATACGTACTGTCCTGACTTAGAAAGTAATAAAAGACAGAAGACCTAAAGTGTACATGTAAAACCATCTGTTTGCACAAAGCCTTTGCAATTAGTTCATAGTTGAGGTATATAAACAAGGTTTTGTTTTTTTGAGATGGAGTCTCACTCTGTCACCCAGGCTGGAGTGCAATGGCACTATCTCAGCTCACTGCAACTTCCGCCTCTCCAGTTCAAGGGATTCTTCTGCCTCAACCTCCCAAGAAGCTGGGATTACAGACACGCACCACTGCGCCCAGCTAGTTTTTGTATTTTTACTAGAGACGGGGTTTTGCCACGTTGGCCAGGCTGGTCTCGAACTCCTGACTTCAGGTGATCTGCCCACCTTGGCCTCCCAAAGTACTGGGATTACAGGCGTGAGCCGCCACACATGGTCTAAATGAGGTTTATATGGAAGGAGTGAGCATGATCGTTCTAGTGTAGGTGGAGTTAAGCTAGAGACAGAAGATACACAGGAAAGAGGGCCTGAGCCATAAAAGAGGTCCCAGAGCTGGGGAGAGAGAATAGGGGCTTAGACTTCCTAAGGCAGAGAACACCCTTTCTTCTGAGAGAGAATGAAGGCTGGGAAGTAAACCGGAAGTCAGGAGCATTTCAGAGTGACTTCAGTGGTGTGCTGGATCAGCTCCTTCCAGCTCCAAGAGTGAAGTGCCCCATCCCTTCCCAGCTTTGCACTCAGTAGCCACAGCCATCCTAAGAACATTCCCTCACCATGGAAATCAGAAATGCTACAAATAAGAGCCTTTTTCCTCCTCTCCAAGAACCAGTTGTTAGACTTTTATCAGCATTCCAGTGGGTGAAGGGAAGATCTTTCTTTCATTTTTTTTTTCAGGAAAGAAAAAGTGAGATGATATTTTTTTAAATAGTGGTGAGGATGTGTCTGTGGATTTGAGGATCATGGGATAGGTTTGTAACAGCTGCCTTGTGGAATGCACAGGGAGTCATTAATAGATGAACAAAGTCATTGCCAAGAAGCTACAAGGATCCAGCTGCAGATGCTCAGCACAAATTGTAGGAGTCATAATTATCACAGTTTAATGACTTTCTCTTCTGTTTTGTTTTGTTTTGTTTTGTTTGAGATGGAGTCTCACTCTGTCGCCCAGGCTGGAGTGCAGCGGCGTGATCTAGGCTCACTGCAACCTCCGCCTTCTGGGTTCAAGTGATTCTCCTGCCTCAGCCTCCCATGTAGCTGGGACTGCAGGCATGCGTCACCACATCCAGCTGATTTTTCGTATTTTTGGTAGAGACGGGGTTTCACCATGTTAGCCAGGATGGTCTCAATCTCCTGACTTCGTGATTCACGTGCCTTGGCCTCCCAAAGTGCTGGGATTACAGTTCTGAGCCACCACGCTTGGCCTAATGACTTTCTTAAATGATTCTGGACAGCTGGGAAGAAAAGTGGATCACAGATTACCAGTAACATAAGCATGGCCATAAGTCTAAAGAGTGGGAGAAACTAGGCTCCTTGTTGAAATAGCCTACCAAAGGTTCCAGGCTGACTAGAGAACCTTCTCATAGGAAAAAAATGGGGGGCACCTGGGGAAGGGCTCGAGGGACCCTAGGCTTTAGGCTCAAATGAAATGAGGCTGGGATTCTGCAAGTGTGAGAGCATGGGAGAGGTAGAATAAGAAGGGTGTCAAAGCACAGGGTCCTCGGGATGAAGCCAGTTTTAGTGAGAGAGGGTTTCCAAGACAAAGATAACCCAACATTCCTGAAACACCATAGTGGCCAAAGCCATTGCCATCATCAGGAGGTGTCGTAAGTTGTGTGCCCACACTGATGGACACTGATGGCACTGAGGATGATAGCAGGGGACGGGGAACTACACAGGCCTATCACCAAGGATTAGAGGAGTTTTTTGAGGTGACTTCAAGGGTGGAAAGTGGGAGGAAAACAGAATCCCTATAATGTGTAGGGCGGCTGGAATACAGGCTGGGATGTGGCTGGGAGCAGGTGCACAGATATCACCTGTCAGGTACTGAAGGAGCTTTGCGGAGGTCAGATGAGGAACACAAAGGCTCAGGAAGGAGCAGGGACCCTATGGCTACAGAAGTCCAGTGGGGAGGGAAGGCTGAAAGGAGTAGGGAAGACACTGACCGTGACCTCGGAAGGAGGCATCAGAGATGAGTGATCGCCATGTGAGGGGTGTGGAAATCAGCAAACCTGCCCATTTGGGTTTAGGAGACACTGTAGTGTGCAGGGAAAAAAAATGCTTTGTTTTTTATTAAAATAGAGCTCCACAGGACAGGAATAGAAGATACCAAGCCGTTGTTGCAAAGACACCATATTCCAGGCCACTAGCCAGGGTGGAGAAGGAACATGGCTGTAGATAACAGGGATGAAGGAGCTAACAGGAAGAATATTGCAGCATTCACGGGGGTGAAGAGCATGGGCTTCAGGCTGACTGAAGGGTCTGTGTCCTCCTTTCTGCACTTGGGACTCACCACTTAGCTGCTCTGGATCTCAGTGTGGGAGAGTCATCACTGTTCCATAGAGTTGCAGAAATCCTGTAAGCAAAGGGCTTAGGACAGGGCTTGGCATGGAGTGAGTGCTCAAGATTGGACAGTCATTGTTAGTAGTTGTAAAAGTAGAGGCAGTGGTCCTGTGGAGGAATGAATTGTTGGAGGAATTTTTCAAACTAAAGAGAAGCCAGGTTAGTGTCAGAATATTGGGGTGGCTGCAAGACTTGGAGCTGTTTCTCCTAGTGTCTATGGACTGTGAGACCAGGAGTGCATGAGGAATGAGGCAGTTGAGGAAATCTCTACTCCCATTGATAACGTGTCCCTTTCCCGGAGATTCAGGTCTTGCAAAAGTAACTCAGCTTCAGCCTACGTCTGCACTCAAGGATTCAGGCACATAAGATCTGAGGGGCAGATACTTAGCAACTTAATATTCCCTGCTGCCCAATATGGCTTTTAGAAGAGAATGAGCAGAAAAGTGGTTTAATTTTGACCACACTATCCAGCAATACTTTGCAGTGATAATGTCTGGTGTGGCCCAAATGACTCACTAATCAATACGTCATGGTGCTTCTCCCAGGCTGGGTTAAATTTCCTGGAATCAGAAAGAGTGAAAATGTTCCTTCTGAAGATTCTTCAGTTCTGAGAACGTTCATTCTATTACCCACACAAAATGCAAACGTCAACCCACTTCCCATAGAAAGCAAACAGTGCTATGTGACTCTTTCTCATTCTCTGCAGGATACATACTGCAGTACTCTGAGGACAACAGTGAGCAGTGGGGGAGTTTTCCAATCAGCCCCAGCGAACGTTCCTACCGCTTGGAAAATCTCAAATGTGGGACTTGGTATAAGTTCACACTGACAGCCCAAAATGGAGTGGGCCCAGGGCGTATAAGTGAAATCATAGAAGCAAAGACCTTAGGAAAAGGTAGGTATGCCTTCTCGTCGCTTCTAAATATCCTCCGTTTTCCCAGCCAGAAGGGGAGACTGGAATCATAAAAGATCCATCATGTTTTATGTTTATGCGTTTGAACTTTGTCATTCCTCAAATGGCTTCAGCAGTGCCGCAGCATAATGAGAGGGACAGTTGGACCTTCCAGAGTGTTCTGGTCCTCTCTTTTATTGTTTCGTTTGCAGTTAAAGAGAAGAATGTCGTTTGAAAATCAAGAGCGTTGTGAACGTGAGGTGCCAAGGCTGTACAGCCATGAAGCGTGACACTTGCCCTCTCAGTCATTTTGAGGCGCCATTGTCCCTCAGCCAGCCCACACCCCCACCTTCCTATCATTTCCACATTGCCGCATAGCCCCTGCTTTTCAGAGGGAAAATGATGGGTAAATTGTTAACATTTCAAAATGAGTTGCGTTTTTTTTTTTTTAATCTAAAATGTGGACTTTCAAGGAGATGAGCCCCAAAGAAATGATATTCAGAGAAAGAGGTTTTGCCCCAGGAACTCCAGAAGGAAGGAGGGGTGATGCAGCTCTGTGTGAGGATAGGAAGAAGGTGAGGAGATGTCTCTGCAGGCTTCCCTCCCATGGGAGTCCTATCAGGTGGGGTGGGGTCAGATGGCAGGAGAGCGAGTAATGAGATGGCAAGGGTATTATTTGTGCCCGGTGCCACAGTTTTGAGTAACAAGTGGTAAGAGGTCAAATGATCTGGGATTGATTTATGCAGAAATATATCCATTAGGTCCCTGGGCTCCAAGACCAAGTGTTTAGTTGTGGAGGAAAATCTGTTGGTGCTTCCCAAATCCAACTCTGTCTTCTCTTGAGTCAGATTCATCACATGAGGATGGAAAAAGGTCAGCCCAGCACACTGCAGCGCAAACCACAGAAGGAAACCCATATGTGAACATCGCATTGTTCTTTAGGGAACTCTAAGATACCCCAAAATAACCTCTGCCCGTGCAATTTTCCCTCACACACCCAGGTCATCACAGTTGGAGAAAGCCTGTTGGTCCATCAGGTCTCTATTAACGCGACAAGTTGCCAGTGCCTGTGAGCCAGACTTGTACTGAGCTCCTGGCCTCGCTGAAGGAAGCAGTCTGAGGGAAATGTGTGAAGATGCTGATGGCCTCCCCATGTGTCCTGTGAGCTGACCTCCATGTGCCTTCTCCCGCAGAGCCCCAGTTCTCAAAGGAGCAGGAGCTGTTTGCCAGCATCAACACCACGCGTGTGAGGCTGAACCTCATTGGCTGGAATGACGGCGGCTGCCCCATCACCTCCTTCACACTGGAGTACAGGCCCTTTGGGACCACAGTTTGGACCACAGCTCAGAGGACCTCTCTCTCCAAGTCCTACATCCTGTATGACCTGCAGGAAGCCACCTGGTATGAGCTGCAGATGCGGGTGTGCAACAGCGCTGGCTGCGCGGAGAAGCAGGCCAACTTCGCTACGCTGAACTACGATGGCAGTAAGCTGGCTGGCTTCATGGCTCTCCTGTTTGTGTCTTGGGGAATGTGCACGTGGGCCCTGCCCCTTTCCCATCAAACATCATCTTTGCCATAGTGTGACCAGTGCCCATGGAGCCCATTAGGCTTTGGGGATTCAGTGAACTCTGTCTGGGGCTCCTTAGTTCATTATATCCAGATGACCATCACTGTGTGTCCAGAAATAAGAGACTCAAAAGAAATGAGGCTTGGATTCTGCAAGTGTGATAGCATAGGAGAGATAGAACAAGAAGGGTGTCAGAGCACAGGGTCCTTGGGGAGAAGTCAGTTTTAGTGAGGGAGAGTTTCCAAGACAAAGATAACCCAGCATTCCTGAAACACAGCAGTAGCCAAAGCCGTTGCCATCATCAGGAGGTGTCATAAGTTGTGTGCCCACACTGATGGACACTGATGGAGTCTCAGTGGGGAGTCATGGGGCAGGAGTAATTTCTCTCAGGGCTGAAGGACTCTTGACCATGTGGTTCTGTGCTTGTGTTGATGTCTATGAGCTAACATTGCTTTTGTTGTCTCCCACCCCTTTCCCCACCTCATCCCAATCCACATAACAACTTTCTTTTTTGCACTCATTATGCCCTTAAACTGCATGTGCAAAAACAATTTTCCATGGTAAAGGAGCTTATGTTAGTCTCTGGGCAGGAGCAGGGTCACCGATGGAAATAGGATAATAGAAATCCATGAACACGTGCGCCCACACAAACTCACACACACTTGCCACTTGCATTTACTTTCCAAAAACTAGGTGAGGTGTCTCTTGACATTAGTTAACCAAAAATAAATGGTTGAAAATCTCACTCATTTTTTCTGGTATCAAGGGCCATTTATTGCTAACTGAACAAATGCTAAGCCCAACGAAGCTGAAAGGGAGCGTGTCCTTGACTGTAACTTAGTAGGGGAACTTTAGAAGGTCCCGGTAGCAGCGCATAGGAACAGCAAGGATTGAGTTAGGTGCTCTAATTGCAAGGTAAAAACGGCAGCAATGCATCAGGATGAATTGGAACTCCAGCGCAACTCTCCTCAGAGCCTTCTACTCATCTTCTGTTGGTCAAGCTAGACCACAGTGTTGAACGACTTAACCAAGAAACACCGAAACCCTTTATTGACAGTTAGCCAAACCAAGACCAAGTTGGAAGTACTCATCCACCTGTGGGTGATGCTTTGTGAGGAGTCACCTTTCAATGAAGCCACTCAAAACTAAGGGCTGTAAAAATTAGACAGAGGCAACCCATGAAAAGCATCAGCCCTTGAAGAGAAAGGTTGCTCTCTGGAAGAGTGATTCTTCCTCTACTTCGTGCATTCGGGAGGCCGCTTTATTAAAGCTCCAGCAAGTAGCTCCTTGGAGCACAGTTTACGCCATCCTAAGAAGAGTGGCTGTGAACCTAGGACCCACAGAAATGACCACAAGGAGCTAATGTAATGAGGTGAAGTTGCCTGGGATTTGCATCTGACCAATTTCTCCTATAATGTCTGGATGGCTCAGAACTGGCTCTTCCTGCTTTGCACATAAAGCAGACCTACCCCAAATCTCCTGTCCAAGGTCATTTTTCCACAACACCCTCCTCCGCCAGAGCCCAGGGTCTTCCTGGCACTTCTGGCCTGGGTCTCAGGGCTGTAGCAAGACCCTGAGCTTGTAGAAAGCTCTTCTAGTGTTGGTTACACCAGCCGGGGTCCCTAGCCTCTGCAGGGGCTCTGTCCTATGGCCCCAGAATAGCCTATGCCCTCCCAGACAACAACTTTTCTCTTCAAGGGCTGATGCTTTTCATGGCTGCCTCTCTCTAATTTCATAGCCCTCACTCGAGTGACTTCATTCAAAGGTGTCCCCATCACAAAGCATCACCCACAGGCAGAGGAGAACTTCCAAGCTGGCCTCTCCCCATAATGTGGCTGAATTATTTGATCTTACAAAGTAAAGAACTTTGACACTTACCAGACACTTTACTTAGCATTTAAGGGTTCACCAAAATCCTCTGTTAACCAGCACACATTTGAGTAGTATCTTTTTTGCTTTAGATCATTGTCTTGCAATATTCACTCTCTGGTCCCCAGCTTCTCTATAATATGTGCAGATGCCTGGGCACACAGCTTAAATGTGCACACTGATGATATGCTCGTAGCTCATGATTTAATTAGAAACTACTCATGTGTAGAATTGGAAATGTGTTTCTAATTCACAAAGTGCTCTGCGGATTTTAAATGTTTGTCTTCTAAGAAAACGTATCATTTTCTCACTGTAAGATCCCAAATTTTGAAAAATCCTGCAAGCTACCTTTACATTTTGGAAATATGAAATGACTTTATGACAGTAAGAATTAAGACGCATATTTATATTTTCCTTGAAAGAGATTACAGATTTCTTTGGACCAAACTCATGAATAGATAGCTTTAATATCTCTATTGTCACATCTGCCTGAAGAACTTTTTTATCTTGAGAAAACCAAGATGGGCAGCCTACATTCATATCGCTCAGGTTTCAGAGTCCTCCATTTATCGATCTCACTCTTTCTTCTGCCATTTCCTTAGCCAAGTGTTTCTGCTTGTCCTTGTGTTGTCTTGGTTTTGCAGACCCATCCTTATGGGCATCCTGTAAGTGCCTCTTCCCTGAATTTCTAAGCATTTGGAGAGTTGGGTTTTCACAAAAACACTTTAAAGTTGGAAAAACAGTCTTCTTGGCTTTAGCAGAGATCTCAGAGGAACGAGGATTCCGTTATCCCTGCTCTGCTTACTAAATGTGGCATAAAGACCATTTTGCTCGGAGAGAAATTATATTATTTTTGCATTCTCTTTTCCTGAAGTGCTGACTTTCTGGCCCTTGCTGTATATGGAAAGTGCAGTGGGGTGGAGCATCTTACATAATGGAGGGTAGCAAAATACATATCCCATAAAAGGTGGATGCCTGTGTTTAGATCTCTGCATCCATTGTACTGAGCATCTGGATAGAAGGCAGCTTAAGATAGCTCAGAATTCATTTTCCTTCAGTGTTTCCTTATAACTCGAAATAATCTGGATTTTGTAGCACTGTTGAATAATGCCAGATCAAAAGTAGGCTCCTTTAGAAACCTAGATGGGTCCCCTTTGAAAAGTTGTCTGTAGCTCTTGTACTCTCAGATGGCAGCTGTTGAAGTAGGTTCGGTCTTACACCTGTGACAAAAGCCCACAAATAACCTAATCACAAGGGATTTGAGCTTTATGCGAGTGTTTCTAGGACCCTCTCCCTGCACACGCGCTTCTGTCCATTTGCCCAACCTTTTGTTCATTCTTTGATGTGCAGTTTTTTCAAGTACTCTCTATCAGTTGTACTGTGGGTGACAGTCAAGGGAACACTTAATTCTGGGTAGATGCATGTGGCTTTTGTCAGCACCGAGCCTGGGCCTCATGCTTTCAAGTGCCTGTGCTCAGTAGTGTGTCGCAAAAGGAAGTCCTTTTCATTTGTGCGCTATAGAATAAGTTGGAAATTCAGGCAGAGGGAGGGAAATAAATACGAAAATAAGTTAACCAGGGCCTAGAGAAAGAGTTCTTTTCATTTTTCATCACCTCTGACACCCTAGGATCACACCGCGATTTTTATAACCTGTCATCCCTAAAAGCTCCACCATGCCGTCTTCATTAATAGCCATCTAACACCGTGGCCCTGCTTTCAGGTACAATTCCTCCACTCATTAAATCAGTTGTCCAAAGCGAAGAAGGGCTGACGACCAACGAGGGGCTCAAGATGCTGGTGACCATCTCCTGTATCCTGGTGGGGGTCTTGCTGCTGTTCGTGCTCCTGCTGGTTGTGCGGAGGAGGCGGCGGGAGCAGAGGCTGAAGAGGCTGCGAGGTAGGTCTAGACCCTGCTGTCCACCTCCGCATGTCCCCTGCTGCTCTGCAGCCACCGGGAGAGATGCCAGCTGGAGAACAAACCTCAAAAGGGAGTGACTCTTCCCTCTCTGACCCAGGTCCCCCCACTGCCTGGTTCTCTGACATTCCTTCAGCAACACTGCAGAGCCTCAGGGAAGAACAATAAGAATGTTCCTAGCTCGGTCAGAAATCAGGTGAAAACCAGCCCGTCCCCTAAATCCTAGCTGTTGGTCGGCAAGGAAAATTAATTTTTTAACTCTAGTCTCTTTAATTTTCAGTGGGTCCAGCAAAGCCACCAATTATGGCTTTCTATGAAAAGATCTATCAGATTTGCTCCAGGAATGAGAATTATTTGACTGACTGGAAGTGGAAATTGAGGGCTTGGGGTACTGGTGAAGCATTGTGAAGCAGAGGACACATGCCATCCCAAATTAGAAATGGGAGCTGAAGCCTGGTGTAAGAGTTTCACTCTAATGAAGCAAAAAAATAATGAAGACTAGAGAAGCCAGGCCAGATGAGCTCCATTGTGAACAGGCACCATGATTATAATGTCCAGCCCCATGTCGTTCTGTGTGATGAGGCTGTTCTCAGTTTCTGGCCAAGAGCCCTTACTTGCCCTTGCTCTGCAATGTGAGGACAAGGAGTTATTTCAAATGTGAAACTGTGCAGAAGTGTTCCCAGATCCTTTGCCCTTTACTGGTGAGGGTATTTAACCAAGCCACTTTTTCGGTAAAGTGCATTACAAGGTATTTTCATTTTAATATCAGTGTAGTGTGGGATACTGCTATGCAGCATCCTGTGTATGTTCCAAAGTTATGTTCAAAATACAAATCTGGAAGCACTCTCTCCTCAAAACATATCCCAAACTTGACTGATACATTTAGAAAACAATGACCTCTTCTGTAAATACTTAATTTGACCATAATCCACTTAGAGCAGAGAACGTGGTAATATTTTCACCTGTCTTCACTTATCCAAAGCACCCCTTTTTATGGAATTCTAGTACATTTTACTATCAACTTGCTTTTGCACTGCCAACAAGTTACAATTCCGAAGTACGTTGTACTTCATCTGTACAATTAAGAATCTGTCCATGTAAATCTCCTGCAGCCCAATAATTCAGGTAAACATCAGTCTCCTTGAAATGTTCTTTCTCAATCGTGCGAACCAATTATCTTTTAATTTTGCAGACATTACTTGAGTGAATACTAGGTGCTTAATATACAAAGATGAAAAGAAAGAGCTTTCTGAACTCTGGGTTTAAGGTAGGAGGTATACCCATAGCAGCTACCAGTAAAAGAACAAAACTGTCATGAATACAGAAATAGGGCTTCAAAGAAGGCCTACATCAGTGAAAAATAAGGACAAATTAATCCCAAGTGGAGAGGGAAAGGGAGGCTACCTCAGTGCTAAGTAAAATAAAACTACAAGTGTATAACACAGCCCATTATGGTGAGAAGTTCCATGCAACATGGACCGTGTTGAATTCCATTCAGTTCGTGAGTGTTCATCACTAAAATACAAAAAGGATGTTTTCATAACCCTTGTTCATGGTGGCCTGGACTTTAGGAGAATTGTTATGAGATACCAAGGGTGTCTGTCCTGGTTACCGTTGGATAACTATGTCTAACTATTTGCATTTAGAAGGCTATACGTTGTCTGTATGACATTTCTAAAAACCAATAGTAAATATTTCTTATTAATGATTTCGATTTAATCACAAGAGTTAAGCATCTAGGTAATGCTTCTCATCAGTCTACACCCTCTGCCAAATTCACCTTGTCTTCTTTTCCCTGACTCCTATCGCTCTCCATCCGTCCCGCTATTATTTTATTTTTCCTATTTACCTTTGAACTTGAGCACCCCAGCAGTGCATTTCCTGTCGCTGAGAGCGCTTCCAGATAAAGGTGCTGTGGACTGTTACCGAGTGAGGCCTTTGGGTTGAAATGATGACCCATGCATCCTGTATTTGTATTCTTAGTAGTTCCTTGTGATTTAATTATTGCTGTACAAGGGCTCTCTCCAGAAAACATCCTGGGGCTGTCGTTTTAATTGTTGGCCTCTCTGCTTCTAGACACTAGTGTTTTGCAGTTGGGCTCGGTAAAGACAGCAGTCCATCACCTCAGAGAACATGGCCTTTCATTCCCCAGAAACAGTTTTGTTTTCTTTGTTCTGGGGAAAAGGTAAATCCAACACAAAGGTTTCAGTAGGAAGAAAGTAAGTGCTGGGGCAAAGATTCCTAAGAGAGGTTAAGGAACAAAGGAGTTCAGAAAAGTAGCTTGCCGTGGCACAAAGGTATCTGCAGTTCCGCATTTTGTACATGGCTAACAAAGGTTCTCAAATCAAGAATCTGACAAGAGGGCAGTCAGGATGCCAAGGATTGGGTAAACAATTTCACACCACTTCTGAATGGCAAGTTTTAATGTAGACACACTGCAATAAATTCAATTTGACAAACCACTGTAGATTATCTACCAGGTACAAGATGGAACCTTTTTTAAACTATAGGTAACATTTGCTTGTTGACCATTCCTATTTGATCACAAGAGTTTAGCTAGGTCCTAGAGAGAGAAGAGATTTCTAAGACTCTGAGAACTATAAAAGGTGACATTGTAGTGGCAGTGGGTCAAGACTTGCGAGGGGCAGACTCATCTCTGTAACTGTGCAAAGCACTGCCATAAAAGGACAGCACCAGAGGTGAGGGTCATAAAGGGGAATCGATGAAAGGTCAGGCCTTGCCCCAGAAAGACCTTTGTTTCTTAGCCCTGCAGGGCCCTGAAATGTTCATTAATAATACAAAGTATTTTCAACTCACTCATGGAGGGAAATTGCAGCTGCAGAGTTTAAAGGAATAGGTGCCTATATATTAAATATCCAGATTGCATTAGTCGAATTACCCAATTACAAGCGAACCCACGTGAGGTACAGACTCTGTGCCTGTGGAAGAATGAGTTTAAATATATTTACAGACTCTACAGTCAGAGTATTTTGATTGTCAAAAGTAAGGACAGCATTTCTAGCAACATGTCAGCCTTGCCTGAGCAACCATCTATCAGGATCAAAAATGGAAATAAGGAGATTTGAATTATAGAAAAATATTATAGGGATCCCCAGTGGGTTACAGTGATTAGGTGAGATCAATTTTATATGGTTGAAATTGATCACATTTTTCAATTGCTAGAAACTACAAAATGTTTTTAAGCTGAGTATGTTTTACTGTATAGACAAGTAACCTAGTTAGATGAATATAATATGATGTTCTTTTATGTAAAATTTTAGAAAGAAAATGGGACTCTAGCAGTGTAGTCAACCTATATTCTCTCTTCCTGAGTGCTTTACTAATTTTAGAGCATAGCGACCTCCTAAACTCTAAACTGCCTGCAAGTGCCCACATTTTTTAAAAATCTATAACCTTATCCAAGAGTTCAGGAGCCGCATTTCGCTTTTAATGGTGCCCTGGTTTTTCTTCAACTTCTAGATCCTTTGAAGTGCAAGGTTATAGAGTGAGTCACTGGTTGGGCCTGAGATGAAGGCAGCCCCAACCTTATAAAATGTGATCCCATGTCAAATAATCAACTCCAGTCTTTCTAAAAGCCTCCTCCTTTGGTATGCATTTATGCAAGAAAGCACAATCTAACTCGGCACCAGTTAGCATGCGTCAACCTGCAGGACTTCAAATAAGCTAAAGATA
Organism: Rhinopithecus bieti; assembly: GCF_001698545.2. Classification (NCBI taxonomy): domain Eukaryota; kingdom Metazoa; phylum Chordata; class Mammalia; order Primates; family Cercopithecidae; genus Rhinopithecus; species Rhinopithecus bieti. The sequence goes on from NW_016827514.1 coordinate 468,482, forward strand.
AAAATCAGTGAGGGATGTCACATTTGACCATGCTTTTGTGGCAAAGTGTCTTGCTTCTCTTGAATGGAAATGTGTTTATTATTTTAAAGATGCTTTGAAATGGATTGTTACAAAACTGATCAATTCTAGAAGACCGTTCCCAAAGAGGATCTGGGTTCATGGTGCTATGCAGGTAGATCAAGGGGTAGGTTATGAGGAATCATTGTTATTTTCTGAGTTCTAACAGGACATTTATCTGTTCTGCAAATGAGCCCAAAGCTCCCCTCATTTGGAAAACCAAAAGGTAACTTGAACTTTGCTAATCTAAAGCAGGAATGTGCATCCAGGAGCCTAGTGACACTTAGACTTGAGACAGACTCAAAGTCTTAATAGATGCCCCAGCACTAATGCATAAAGCCACCCTAAATGTGGGAAGCCCACATTGTTAATGAATTAGTAGCACACATGCATCCTAGAGATTTCACTGCCAAGTGTGGCTAAGATGGCATTAGAAGCCTGTACCCTGAAACTCTTTAGTTCTGTGCTTTGTGTTTTCTCTTTCTTTCTTTCTTTCTTTCTTTCTTTCTTTCTTTCTTTCTTTCTTTCTTTCTTTCTTTCTTTTTCTTTCTTTCTTTCTTTCCTCCTTTCTTTCTCTTTCTTTCTTTCCTTCTTTCTTTTACTTTCCCTTTCTTTCTTTCTTTCCTTCCTTCCTTCCTTTCTCTCTTTCTCTCTTTATTTCTGTCTTCCTTTCTCTTTTTCTTTCTTCCTTTCCTTTCCTTTCCTTTCCTTTCCCTTCCCTTCCCTTCCCTTCCCTTCCCTTCCTTTC